>NC_132784.1:26505000-26510000 GCF_048418805.1 Vulpes vulpes | reverse complement strand
TGTGCATTTTCCCCATCTCTTCCTTTCCATGACTCCCCACTCCCAGTTTCTAAGCCACTCATCCACTCCAGAGACCCAGGAACACTACCTAGGGGGAGAGCTAACTCAAAAAAAAAAAAAAAAAAAAAAAAAAAAGCTGCACCAGACTCACACCTGCTATAAGGGAGATGTAATTATTACTCACATACTTCTTAAGGATTTGAAAGTAAAATGAGTATATAGTTCCCGTTGGAGTCACTGAGATCAATATAACATAGCGTGATACTCAGGTCTGTTACATCACAAAGGTTCTGTGTCCAAAATGCCAAAGTCACTTGCCCTTTCCTTAAAAGCACTGCAGAAGTCTGACAATGTTCAGAGTCTGAACGCTGTCGAGTGCTTCCTCGACGGGACCCATCACGGGCTTTGGGTTTTAATCCTCACGTGAGTCAGTTTGTAACCTTTAGCGGTTCGTTTCAACCCGGTCTGTGTCCTTTTCCCCAAGAATGATGAGTTCGGCTTCACGGCCACTGGAGGCTGAAGGACATGGTGACCACATGAGTGGTCAGCAGCAAGGCCAGCTCTGGGAGCAGCCGGCAGCCCCGTGTCAAGGCATCCACCTTTGTTCCCATCCGGGGGGCAAGATCCAGAGTCTCAAGGCCAGACTGCACCTGCCACTAAATCCAGTGGGGTCTGAGTTTGTAGCCTCTATGAGTGGGACCAGCAGCCGTCTGGGCTTTTTTTTTTTTTTTCTTAAGATTTTGTTTATTTATTTGAGAGAGGGAGACAGAGACCTAGAGCATGAGTGGAGAGAAGGCCAGAGGGAGAGGGAGGAGCAGGTCCCCGTGCATCGGGCTCCCCGGGGACCCCGGATGGTGAGCTGAGCAGCCGACTGGGCCCCCCCCCAGGTCCCCCGGGCCCTCTGCAGAGCTGGGCTCTCCAGATGTACGTCCTCTGGGGGCTCGGTGGGCTTTGTCACCATGCCTGCGGGTGAGGCCCGAGCGGGGTTGCAGGAGTGCAAGGGCCTTGCTGCGACTGTGGGCAGCGTGTCACTTGGGACACCAGGCTAGGATGGCTCTCAGCTTGCGTCCTGAAAAGGTGAAAGGCCGTGAGCAGGGAGCCGGGAGGGAATAAGCAGGGCATCTTCTCGAACGGGGCTCCCTGTCCCTGTGTCCTGAGTGTCTGTGCAGGCCGCTGCCCTGCAAGGTGCCACTCCGGTTCCGATGTGCCGCAGGGACGCGGCCCGGCCCAGGCCGGGCCCCCGTCCCCGGGGAACCGAGGCCACCTGGACCCGAGCGCAGGCCTCCCTTCCCGATGCTGCTTGACCTTTCTTCTCTGGGTTCCCGAGGCTCGGACCCTCGTGTGTCTAAAACTCTCCTAACCCGCCGGACTGAAAAATAAAAACCCAAGTAGGGCGCAAGCAGCGCGCAGGCGGGATAATTAGGATTGATGGGCTCTTTTAGGGGCATCGAATCCTCAGCCTCCCCTTTCCAGTCGCATTTCTCACCTGCTCATGCGGTGCCCACCTGTGGCTTGCTGGCAGTGCCCCTGCCTGCAGATGGGGAGGCTTCCAAGTTCTTGGTCTTCCGTGGTAGGACTCGCCCAGGACCTGGGGAGCTAGTGAAGGGATTAAGGACAGTATGTTGTCCTAGTTTGTGTCACTGCTCCCTTGTTTATGTTCTTCCCCCGACTATTCCCACACCCCGTCTCCAGATTTTTGCATGGCTTTTATAGCCTCTAGTAATTATATCAGCAGCATGGAGTCTATTTTTATCTCTTTTGAATGTGTGCAACATAAATGTCAAAAACCATAAAATCTCTCTTTAGCATGTACCTTGCGTGCAAGGTTTCGGAAAGTGTGATGCAGCGTTCAGAGAGATGTTGCATTTTTGAGGTCAGACAGATGAAAAATGGAAAACTCAATTTCACCACTTAGCTGCACGAACTTTCAGTAAGTCCCTTATCGTCTTGAACTTTTAGCTGCTGCTTCTGCAAAACGGAATTGTACTGTCCATCCTAGAGGACGGCAGCCCTGCCCCTCGTTTGGTTTCTGGGATGCCCCGTTCCCATAGCGGGGATCTCCAAACACCTAATTTTTTTTTTTTTTTTGCTTGGTGCTTAAGTGTTACAACCTTTCAATGCCCTCCGTGACCCTTTGCCAAACTTAGATTCAGAGAAAGGATAAAATCTTCCTGGTTCAGCACAACTACTGTAAATTATTACAGGATCGGATCACAACATTATTTATTGCGCGAGACAAATATACAGAAGCCACCCTTACCTAAAACTGCCCCTGGACTTAGCAAACAATAGCAATGACGCTAATAATAATACCACCCAGCAGTGATTAAGTGCTTACCATGTGCCAAGCTCTAGATGCTGCGCATGTTTGGATTCATCTAAATCTTCACGGCTGCCCATGGAGAGAGATCCTGTCATTCCCCCCCCCCCCCCATTTGACAGAGGAGGACACTGAGGCAGGTTAAACATCTTGCCCAGAGTCACAAGTGAGTTAGAATTCACATTTAAGCAGTCTGACCCCAGAGCCTGCGGAAACATAAAATGTATGAGAGATAGGAGCGCTCGCAGTGCTGGGCCTTTCTAGATTCTAGTACAAGGCTGTTTCCTCTCTTTTCACTTCCTTTTTGGAATTGGCCCATTAGGGAGGCCAAATGGGCCTGTCCAAAGGGCACGGCACGTAAACCTGAAATCCCTTACTCAGCTCCTAGGTAAGGGTCACCGTGCTTCAAGGGATAGGATGGCCTCAGCATGTCTAAGGGGGCTGGTGCATTCTTTTTTTTTTTTTTTTTTTTATGGCTCATTAGCTTATCTTTCATTTAACATAGATGAGGAGAAGGATTTAGAGGGTCGCGGAAAAACATGTGCTCTTGTCTGGTCAAAAGTATGCTATTATAAAGAATGAACAAGATGCAAGTAATGCAGAGACATGGAAGGGATAATCGTAAAAAATAAAGAGCATGTTTGATGGCCATAAACAAAAACCAGTGATCAAAGAAAGAATGCATAGGTAATACATATCATACTCTATTTCGTGGGCAAGCGAGTCAGAGCCAATTATGTAGAGTTTCTCTCCTTTCTCATAAGTGACTTGTCAATGATCCCAGTCATATTTCCACTGTTAGCATTGCCGAGAGCAGGGGAGCCCGAGCACTCAGAGCTCACTTCTTTGTAAGGTTAAGGCGATTACTGACCAGATGCTCAGCAGCCAGAGAAATGCTCGCATGTGAAACAGAACAGGGGATTGGAAGAACTTAGGAGGTGACATTTAGAGAAGTATGATAACTTGTAAACACCAAAGTGCTTCAACTTTTATCACACTTTGAAATCAGTTCTCTGAAATTTACAGTTATTAAACTTAATCCTTAATCTTTGGTACGGTGCCCTTATGAGTCATCAAACAAACTCAGATGTGGAAGTGTTTGAGAGAAGAAAAGAAATGAGAGTAAATTGATTAACGATGGTCAGAATACCCCGGGATCCCGGAATACCCATAGTAGAGAGCACCCACCGGACACTGGATAAATATTGATCTAAAGATCCAGAGCTTTGCCGAAGATGAGATATACACATAACATGTTTTTCTGCCCAAACAGAGTCCTGAAAATGAAAGGTGTATCTTTTCTGTGTTAACTAAGCAGGTCAACTGCTTACTTACTAGGTAGGGGAGAAGGTGAAGGGGGGATACAGAGAGGAAGGAAGGAACCTTCAGTATCCTTCGCCCCGACCTGACCTAGGCCTCTCCAGGAAAACAAAAGGAGCAGGAGCCTGAGTCCCCTGAGAACGTCATGTGAACATGTGCAGTTCTGTTGCCACCCCCTGCGGGTGTGGTCGGGTGTTCAGGTGTGCTCCCACATATGTGCGCTGGGCCTCCATTAACTGCCTGTATAAAAGTGAGAACTTGAGCGCTTCACTTTCAGAAGAGAAGGAAGAGGAAGAGGGAGCGAGGGAGGGAGGAAAGGACATGGTGCTGCGTATAAGGAGGGTCCCCACATGGCTGATGCAACAGATCCCACCGAAAAGCCAAAGCGTTGGACACGTCTTAGGTTTATTTCTAAAACCTTCAATTGCATAAGTTTCTGAGCCACCAAGACCATTGAAAGAGCAAAGCTACCAGTAATTATGAAGAGGTAAAATTCTTAGGAGTTTTCTCTGGTTCTGAGGCCTATTCCCACCCCCCAAAAAACAGGGGTTGGGGCTTTTTGTTGTTTTGTATTTATGCTCGGGTGGCATTGTTCTGTCTCTGTCCGGGGCTGTAAAATGGAAGCTCTTGGGGGGGTAGGTGGGTAGGAAGGGCGGTCTTGGTTTGCAACTGAGAGCAAAAGGTACTACCTGCGTGTCTTGCACGAAGCTAGGATGCTTCCTTTAGATGAATGTATATCGGTAATCAGCTTAACTAAGCAGGTAAGGTGTTCATTAGCTAGGTTGGGTTTTAAATGAGAGACGGAGTTGGGGGTGGGGGGGAGGAAGAGAGAGAACGAATGTAGAAGAGTGAGAAGAACAAACAAGTCAAAGCATTTGTTCATGCTGCAATCTACACATCAATTATCCCGCTGTGCTAATTACCACCTTTCCATACCCCAGGTACCTAAGCATTCACACTTACTCACTCTTTCATGCCTCTGATCAAAAAAAAAAAAAAAAAAAAAAAAAAAAAAGGAAGAGGAAGATGAAGAAGAAGAAAAGAAGGAAACACATGATAGAAGCAGGGGTCTGATGAACCCAGAGGTGAAATAAATTTTTAGATCAAAATTTCCTTTACATACGAAAGTATAAATAAGAGGTCCTCTCCATTTTGCCATTGTTGTCTTAGACAATTAACCATTTGCAAAGGTTTTAATTGCAAAATATTACTTACTGTCAGGATTCCAGGAGCGCTTCCATCTCATCAGCCCTTGTTTTGATACTTAAAAGAAAATAGAGAGGTGAGAATTGCTGGTCTGGCCTGAGAGTTTGGGGTTGCACCATTAGAATGAGATCAGATCATTAAAAGTCGGTGACGA
>NC_132784.1:26450000-26502500 GCF_048418805.1 Vulpes vulpes | reverse complement strand
ACTGAGCGGGCATAATGATAAAAAGCTCTTTTTTCCTGCCTCATTAGTAAGTTAAAATATGAAGATCATTCCATAAACTTCTATCGATTCCGGATAGTTCTGCTATCCTAAAACGAATCTTAAAAGAGTCAAATTAAGTTGGATATTTTGATGTTGCCTTGTATTCTTCACCAGAATTCATGTCCACATATACAACAGTCTGGCCTCTGTGGGCTCAATACCTAAGGGGCTTCTCCAATGATTTCTAGATTTCCCCCCATAACATATTCGGAAAGGCAGGTCTTGTTTATTAAAACCCTGCAGTCAGTGTATGAACACCTATGTTCAGGTCTTCACTGCTGTGAGAGACATTCATTTTAATTTATGTAGTTGTTCTATCATCGAGGAAGATTCTGAACTTTTTGAAAATTGGCCTTTATCGGCCCTAAACCTCTAACATTCCACTGTATCTTAATGAAACGGAGGTTCTGTTCTTTCTGTCCAGAGCTTCTGATAAGTGTTTGCAGACTATGTAAACTTCTGAATAATAACTTTCAGTCTTAAACATCTCAGTATCATTTTGTGCAGTATTATTCTGCTCTGCAAGATAATGTGTTATCAATACTTCATAAGATAACGGTGGCCAGAGAATGGATGAAATTCATAGTTGCTTTCAAACTGCTCCCTTTCTGAGGGTGTGGGTCACAGATCACGCAGCTGTCAGCCAATAGATAATCTTGATGACTAAAATGAAGCCAACAGAGAAGGTGCCTTACGTCTAGAACACTCAGGAAGGTCTTAGCAACTCAAAGCCAAAACATTAGGGAGCGAGAAGATTCTAGATTTATTTGTTTACAGCCAAAAAAAAAAAAAAAAAAAAAAAAAAAAAAAAAAAAAAAAAAAAAAAAACAAGGCGCATCTTTATCTGAGGAATTCTCCTCATCACCTCAGCAAGTGAAAACCTCTGTTTTCAAAAATGGTGTGATTGTTTCATCTGTGTGACCTGTTCCTGGAGGTAAAATGAGGAAGGAACATGCGATTTGGCCTCTCTTCCCAGTAGAGGAGGGAGGCCCATAGAAGTCACTGAACCAGGTGGATGTCTCCAAGGAGAGCCCTTCTGTGACTAAGATGAATTCAGAAGTGCGCTGTGACTAGCTGACTTTTGCCACATCCAGGCTTAGGCCACCAAGCGGCCAGGGTCAGCAAATTCCACTACCTGAAAGCAAAGGCAGCAGGAAAGGGGAGCTGGGGCCAGGGAAAAAGCAGTTGAAGCACAGTAGGAAAGCAGGGGGTCTCCTCCCCCCTTCCCCCTTCTCCTTCTTCTCCTTCTCCCTCTCCCTCCCCCTCTGTCTCTGCCTCTCTCTCTCTCTCTCTCTCTCTCTCTCTCTCTCTCTCAGAAGAGTGGCTCTAAAGGGAAGGACGGGAGGAAAGGGAAGGGTGGTCATTGAACTACTTTTAGAGCAAGCCTGCAGATAAGAGTTGTGGTGTCCAAACAGAGCTGTGTCTGTGACAACCAGATTGTTCCAAGCATGGATCATCCTGCTCGTGCAAACTTGCTGCTGCACTGTTTGTTTACATGCTGTTTGGGTGGCAAAAACAGGGAAAGTCTGGGTGAAATCCACTGCAGGAAGACCCAGCCATATGCCTTGTCATCGAAACCCCAATTATTTAAACATTCTGAAGGTTAAGACATCCATCTGTGTGTTACTCTTTCTCTTACTTCTGGATCATGACATTATTCTCTCTAGTTCATTGACCTTGATCGCAACTGACCTCATCTAAAGCCTCAGAACACCTTTCTCAAGCGAGACCTGATACCAGTTTGGTCTATCAGGTGTCAAGCGTGTGCCCACCACACCCACGGTCGCTCCTGTCCTACAGGAGGAAATTTGGACCAGGCCGACCATGAATGTGACTCAGTCGTTCCGGCCCAAAATGGGGTGGAAACAATTTTCTATAGATGCTTGCTGATTAGTAGATATATATTAAAAAAAAAAAAAAAAAACAGTATCAGTCCGTGGAAAAAAAAAAAAAAAGATCATATCCTGCTTTTAAGCACTGAGGTTGAATAATTGTCCTGGAGATAAGTCTCTCTCGTGGATTTTAGGTGTTTGGCAGATGATCTAAATTTATTAAGTAGGCCTAAAATTTCTCTGTTCCCATTCAGGCATCCTTTGAGGAGTTTACCAATACGTGAGAACAAAGCAATCTTCGATTAAATTATTAATCGTGCAACGCGTGAAAAGCCTATCAGACCCCTCCTAAGTAACTTGTTACAACATTTAAAAGTATTCTCCAGTCTGACGTATGCAAAGCAGCGTCTCGCCCCTGCGTATGAGTTTCAGCCAGCCTGGACCTTTGTACCTATCGTAGGCTGGTGAGCACTCCAAACCTATAAATACGTAGCCATTCAAAGCGCAAACATTTTTAAGTTTAGAACTCTGCGCAGAGTCCTTTTACAAAAGAGTCCACTTCTTCATGTACCTTTAAAAACATTTACCCACTTTATTCTTTTGTGTCTTTGAAGAGAAAAAAAAATTAATAAAGTTGTAGGATCCTTTTGAATTTAGAAAATGTTGGCAATGTGGGAAAGAAAGACATTCAGCATTTCAAAGTTCTGGTGGGGAAGAAAAAAAAAGATTCTGAATAAAACAATTTTATGTGATTTTGCAGGTGGTTTGAGCTATCATTTTATATGTACGTTTGTACCACTGCTCATTGGAATGTTCATATAATACTGACCTAATTATGCATAGAAAAAGATAAGCCATTTACTTGATTCATTTCTTCTTTTTAAATCAAGAAAGGAACAAAAAGGCTCCTATTTTCTGAAAGAAATTGTTCGCTTTTATTGCAGAAAAGTAGCAGCTTGTGCAGAGCTAGAACTGTAACAATTTTATATTCCAAAGGTTTTGTGTGTATTCGGTTAGTTACAGTAATTATACCCAATAACTGACAGCCAAAATCACGTAGGAGAAAGCAGAGGCTGTTTTCTCACACAGGCCCTGCTGCAGAACATCTGCTGAGAGATTTGCATATTAATTAACCCATATTAACTCTAATTATTCTGGGAAATTATCAAATAAATTGAATTTTCTAATTTTAACCTTTCTTTTACTTGACGCGTGTCGAGGCTGAGAGGACGCACCAGGCCGTCTCACCTGGGCAATGAGCAAAAGATCTTTTCTCCCCCTTTTGCTCCTTTAGACCTGGGGCAGCCTGGGGAGCTTTTGTGTGCCTTGTGCTTTTTTGGCTTCTGTGCTTGGTAGGGTCTCCGTGCATTTGTTGAGAGAGGGAACATGTGTGCCTGTGAGCACAGATGGTGGATTTATACAGGGGTGAGGAAAGGTGGTACCTCAGAACAGTTGAGCAAACCTTAAGTTTTTTTTTTTTTTTCTTCCTCCCAGCCTGTTGTTTAGGCCTGAGCAAATAAATGGGAGTTTAATTCAATTAGAGCCTGGCTTTAGTCAGTGCCTCATGACAGAAATTATTCAATATTTTTCCCCTCACATTGTTTGGTTTACACATCACTGACTCCCTTCCTTTTGTACTCTGTTTAGAGTGGCCATAATGTGTTGAGCTTTTGTGTCTGCCGTGTCACTGTCCCTTTCACCGTTGTCTGGTTTTGTCAATTGTGAGGTGCAATGACGCTATTTGGAAAACAGGCTCCTCGTAGTAAGGGTGTTGCTGTGTTAGGAGGGGAGGCTGCAGTTTTAAAGACCCCACAGAGTAAACCGTCGCACTGGGCCAACTGCGCTGAATGTCCTGCTAATCCTGAGGAGAAATCCTCTGGGTCGAGAAATGAAGGTTAGATGGCTTTCCCAGGTGTCAGAGGCCTCCTGCAGACGAAGGTGTCCAGGGTGGATGGACTGGGCCCTGTGACCCCCCATCCCCCCACACTTCTAGGCGTTTCTGTGGAGTCAGAGGTGGTGCGCGTGGGCAAGTTTGTCACGACCACTGCTTTAGGACGTGGTCATCAGAAGAAAACAACTGGTGGAAAGCAGTAGCTGTTCCAACGGCCTTCTGTGGAGCCACACGTCTCTTAAAACCCTGTGACTCTTCACCTCCCCTTCGTCCCCACCCACTAACGTCTAGAAGGTGATCCGCACCCTTTGCGGCCTTCAAGAGCGTGGCTTCCTTCCGAAGGAGCCCTTCTCCACGGTTCCTTCAGCTGATGGGCTAGACACATGGCAGCACCTCCACGTGACCTTCCTGAGACCCGAGGGTTATTATTGACCGCTAGAAACTGCAGAAAGCGTCAAAGTCCCCAAACTGGTCTGTTGGACGGACAACTGCTTGAAGTTTGTACAGATAGGCTAGGACTGCAGTCCCCTTTTGCGTGGGAGCCTGGAAAGTCTTTTGCAGGAAAAATCTTTCTTTAAGAGACGAGCTTTTTTGCTTAAGAAGGAGGAATGGGTTCCTGTTTAAGGTTTTGGGAGGAAGGAGGTTTAATTTTGTCGGACTTCGGTTAGTATCTACATCTTAGAAAAACGTACGGTTGCAGACAAGGTTTAGGGGTGGGGCAACTATAAAACAATCAGAGAAAATTGTTACAGTTTGTCTACTTCATGTTTATTTTTTACAAAACATTCCAACGTACCCTGGCAGTTACTGACTTTACACCTTTTATGGGCTTTGAAAGTTGTGTAACCTTTTCAGAGGAAGGTGATAGACACAATATCTATTTACACAAGGACACATTTCCCCTTTCTTTATATTCAGTTTATTCAAGGTTTTATTTCCAAGGTCTTATTACTATAAAACTTAAAGCTAGACAAGGTCTGCCCTCGTGTCAGATAAAAAAATTCCAAAACAATTTTGATGGCTCAGAAGCTTATTATTTCATACTTCTGGGTCCTAAATAAATTACAGTTATTTTCACATTCCTCTTGAATATCCTTCAGGCATGATAATAAGCATATTTTTTTTTCTCTATAGTTCCTTAATACTTTCTTTCTGAGGGTGGGTATAAAGCAACTTGCTGAATGATCATGGATTCCAATAATTAGAGAGTTCCCCCCCCCAAATCTTTTCTCTTCTTGTGACATATTGTTGGGAGACACACACTCACTTGATGCATTTAATAAAGCATTGTGGAATTGTTGGCAAATAGATGTACAATGCAAATAAAAATATTTGTGTACAGCAGTTGTTTGGGGGCCTTTCCTCAATTTGCCATCACACTGGGCTTGCTGAGGAGGGTGTTGTTACACTTTTTTTTTTTTTCTTTTTAGCCATCAAAGGTAATTATTCCCTCATGCTCTGGAGTACAATTTGGCTAAATACTATATCCTTAGAGTGTAAGCATATTACAGATGTAGACAGAAAGTGAAGCTGAGAAAATTTCTAAGGGGTCGAAACTACAACTACAAAAACTCAATGAAAGGAGAGGCAAGGGGCATGTGTATTTGAACATCAGTCCAATGACTAGTTTCCTCTGGTAGGAGTCAAGTAAGGTAATCCAAACCATTCTGAGTTCTCGATATAGAGGAAAACCCTAATATGTTTTCCTTTGTAAAACAATAAACAGCCATTAAGTCTTTGGGTAAGCATACATTTCACTTAGAACATTGTGACCTAGGATAATGGTGTCTTCTTGAGAGATAACAGAATTAAAAAAACGAAAGAAAGAAAGAAAGAAAGAAAGAAAGAAAGAAAGAAAGAAAGAAAGAAAGAAAGAAGAAAGAAAGATAAATGAATTTACTGTTGTAAATTCTCTGACCAATATCTGTTTTTATGATAGTTTGGGGAAGGGAGGATCCTTACTTTTATTTTTATTTGCCATTATTTTTATATTTCCTATATTAAGGGAGAGGTTTCAAGGGGAAAAGGACATAACTAAGATGTTATTACCTGCATGTGGGAGCTTATCCAGAGCCCCAGCAAATTTATGGAAATTTTAACCTTTTTTTAATCACTACCACACTGCAATGGGAAAGCTCCTCCAGGTACAGGGAAGCTGCTAGCATTTCTAGAGGGGATGAGTGGCTGCCATCTTCCCAAGATGTTCCCATAATAGGAAGTTGAAAGAGTGTCAGAACTAGCCGCTCCACATTGGAACCATGGGATTGCAGAAATTCTTCTCTCATTTCACTTAATATGCATATTTTTTACATAGCTAATCTGAAATGGAAACATTTTTATCCCTACATTCAAAACTGCTTTTGTTTTATCAGCTGACATTTTACAACTCATTAATTTATAATGCGGGTTTAATGCCTTTGAATGTTCCTGGGATAAAAAATTAAAGTGACCAAGCTAGTTTGTATAAAGGCTGACTATGGTATGTTCATAGCTGTTCTTTTATAACAGTGTTTTGTGCTGGAGAGCACGTTCCATGGGGATATTTCAAACTAGCATGATTCCTTCTTTCTAGCATTAATTAATCTTGCCTCCCCAAGTGATAAAGTTATTCCCATTTTTAAATCAGGAAATTAAGGCTCATGCATTTCAGTGATACGTATTCAAATTCAGAAGAAAATTTCTGTTTGAGCTTGCTTTGTTTTGCTGTATCTGTCACGAGACCCCACCCCTATCATCAAATGAGGAATTGACCCTTGAATTTAGTCCTGTGATCTTTAGTCACCCAAGTGCCGAGGTAACAGGTTAACCGTGATCAAGAAGGGGTGTTGCTAAGTCTTCCCTGGAAAAACCACGACACTGGATAAAAATTCTGGAAGAATTGCTGCATCCTGTCTTTAGTAGCTAGAAATCGAACTTTGTGGGGGGAAGGGGATGAATAAGGGCTAGGGTTCAGGTGAAGAGTCTTACTTAGAATGTCCACGAACACTTACCACACATCAAGGCATTTCAAGGAAGCAACTAGGCCATTAATGCATTGGCTCAAATATAAATGATCTCCAAGCGTCTAAGTGATTCAGGAAACCAAATGACTCCTAAAATTCCAAAGGACTTCTTTGAAACTTTTAAGCCCTATAATCAGAAGAGACATTTAAAAAATAAGGTTACATGTCTATATCAAGTATTAGCTGAAGGGTTAAGCATGCTGTTTCCCATCATGGAGCTGCTACTTGAGGACACTTTCGCAAAAACGATTTTTAAATGAAGGCCCAACACCAAAATTGTGACTGTTACGTACTCAGATCTTCTCTTTTCACCTATACCTACCACATGTTGTAGTAGTAGACAAAAGAAGACACTGGAGCAATGGTCCCATCTTTTAAGTTTTATTTTATTGTTCTTAAAGATTTATTTATTTATTTGAGAGAGAGAGAGAGAGAGAGAGAGCATGAGTGGAGGGAGGGAGATGGGCATAGAGAGAGGGAGAGAGAATCTCAAGCAGACTCTGGACCCACACTGGGGCCAGATCCCACAAACTTGAGATCATGACCTGAGCCAAAATCAAGGGTCAGGTGTCTAACCCAATGAGCCATCTAGATGTGTGTATTTATTTATTTATTTATTTATTTAAAAGATTTATCCATTTATTTGAGAGAGAGAGAGAGCTGGAGAGAGAAACACATTCTCCACTGAACACAGAGCCGACACGGGGCTTTATCTCACGGCACCAGGATCACAACCTGAGCTGAAACCAAGACTTGGACGCTTAGCCGACTGAGCCACCCAGGCACCCCTCTGGTTCCATCTTTATTATTATTTCAGTGGGTATCAGTGTTTTACACTTCACAAAGTTGTCATCGCACGTACAAGTTCGTGGACTCCCTGTAGCAACCTCCAAGACAGGAAAACTATCATCATTATTTTTACCCATTTGTACCAAGTTTCCTTGTATGAAAGGCCAAGGCCACACAGCTGGTTACACGTTGGGACTGGGATGAGAAGACAGGTCTTCAAGCTCATAATTCTGGGAACTGCCTCTTTAGTTCTATTGTTTCCAAACTATTGTGGGAAGAAGCATGGGTGTATTGTTAGATTCTGGTAATTGATCAAATTGGTAGGCTTCTATAACTCAAATTAAGGGGATCCATGAAAGTAACAATCATGAAAACAATTCAAAATTAAGCAACCATCTCTATTTTGCATTGTGAAAATCCCCAAAAGTCCCGGGGATTTTCATTTCCTTACTCTGATCCTGTGGGGTTTACATGTAGACTGCATCCTTCATGGGGAATTTGTCACACCATGTATATATTTTACGTGGGTGCCGTACGCTTGGAGACGTGCTTCCTGGCAGCGGCGTTGCCACCATCTGGCTGCAGGACCTTAGACAAGTCACTGGACCTCGCTGTGCCTGTATCGCTTCCTTGGCACATGTGGAGGGTGGATGCCAAGTGGCCTAGCACTAGAGCTTTATAATTCCATTCCTCCAAATAGATAGCAAGCTTCCTGAGGTGAGAACAGTACACCCGTGTGTCCTCTGGACTTACCACACTGTAGGTTTAATTAGTGCTTGATGATCGCACTGAACGATTTATTGGCCCTCTTGAATGGAGTTCTAGAAAATCATTATTGACCGCCTGATTAACAACCAAGTGTCTATAATCTGCATATGCAATTTTCCTTTACATCAAGAAAACTTCTGCTTCTGGTGAAGATGGCGTATCCCCCCCCTCCCCTTAACATCAGTTCCTTTTCATGTTAATACATTAGCAACTGATCGCTTGTTTGTACTCTAACTGACAGAAAAATGTAGAGAAAGCACATAAGTATGAAAAGGGGTTAGTTAGGTAACATCGTATAGGGCATCTTCAAAACAACAGTTCTGGTATTTCAAATGTCAAGCTAATTATCAGCAATGTTTAAATGCTATGATAGGCCATTTTTGCAAATGCTGAAATTTTCCGGCAGGTATGGACATTATAAAAATGTCACGTTTTGCTGCTATTCCGTTACATGTCACCAGAATAGAAAAATCGGGGCGGGGGAGGGGGGGTAAAAAAGTTATATCAATAGACAATAAAGAGAAACCATTATTTGTTTTGCATATGATTGTAAAATTAATTGGTATAGTGATACAATTTAGAGTATTGTTTACTTAGGAGGAAGAATAGAGAGGATTTAATATAATGCAATCTGCTGAAGTGAAAATAATGCTTATTATAGATAAACTATGAAGCCTTTTAAATATAGGTTTTTAGTAATGCATATTCAGATATATCTTTCCAGGCCCATTTGCTATAAAGCAAATTTAAGTATCAGCTTTATACCCTTTGGTAACCCCATATTACACATACAGTTTTAGAGAAAATGAAACTTTAATATGATTCCACATAAAATGGTGAGCCATGCCAATAATTCATATGCACTTCATATGCAAATAGTTTTATCTTATCCATCAATTATCATGTAAACATGGTATCACATGGCAAATTTCCCTGTAATACAGTACAGTACCTGTATATAATTATGGGTGCATTTTGCCAATGCAACTGTTACACAGAATTGTAATTAATTCCTCTGAAGATTACTGGGAGAGTTTTGGATACTGATGCTGTTTTTGGACATTTATTACTGCTCTTTAGTTGGCTTTTTGCTGTGCCTCAGAGACAGATGTAAAATTAGTGTCTATTTTGAGCCAGCAAACAGTACATCTTTCCTCTTGTTTATTGAATTGCAGAAAGGAATTCTTTGGGCTCCCACTTCTTTGTGGTTTTGAAGTAACTGTCTGTTTTTCTGCCAGCCATGGAGCTCCAATACATGTATAAAATTTTGCTGAGACTCATGCAAGGGGCGACTTATTTGACCTAATGTAAGGATGGAATAGAATTTTGCCACGTTATGTAGGCGATTCAGCGCTTTTGAATGCTGGATAAAAAATATGTATCACAAGTTCAAAAATAGACATGAGACTAATATACTCTTCCCAATGACCCTCATTTAAAACCAGTATACATTAGTTATTATACAAAATCGAATCTCTTCTTTGCAGAGACAAAGCTATGTTATTAAGACCTCTCAATGCCAATGGTGATGATGGTGGGCAAAGGATGAAAATGGGAACAAATGGGAAAATGAGCTTATTTTATTTCACAATGTAAATGGGGGTAGATCCACCCCCTATTGGCCATTCTATAGTCAGATTATTTCGTGGTGAAATTTTCCCCAATAATTGCACGAGGCAAATCCACTGACTGGACTTGAGAGAAAAATTTAAAGGCAAATCCTGCGGATTTAGAAATGGGGAGGACTAGGTGAGAAACAGGAAGTGCGACGACCATATTAATGGATTTGATTCTGATTGTCAGCAGGTCAGCCAAAAAAGGACAGGATGAGAGGATCTACTCCGAATTCAGATACACAAACTAACTTTGTTATGAATTGTTTCACCTGGATTAAAAAAGGGGGGGGGTAAGGTGGGGGTTTGGATACCAACACAATGGCTATGGGAATGGATATCCTAGTTAAAACAGCTCTGGAAAAGATGGCATACTGCTTCTGTAAGTGAACTTGACAGCAGTTATTTATTTAGTTTAAAAGTATTTACTACTATTTGTGAGCGAGAACCCTAAAGGTTGTGAAGTATTGTTGGCCTGTGAAGGTGATGGATGCTGTACTCCTGACCCTATATGGTGAGACATGACTTCATTGCTTGTTTAGATTGTTCTGATATTTGGGACTCCTCAAGGGCTGTTCATAAATCATTTATCTCTCTCTCTCTCTCTCTCTCTCTCTTTTTTTTTTTTTCCACAAGAAAATATTTCAATTGTATTGCTGCAGGAACACTCACGTGTCACACGGGATATTGTGGTCCATGCAGAAAAAGACCTTAAAAGGCATGGGTTTTTTTCCAGGATAAAGGCCTTTTAATGCCTGTCCAGCCTTAGATAATTTTATTCACTCCTTCTGGACCTTTCTTTATTCCTCCTGTGCCCAGAGATCAGTTTTTAGGAGGTGGGTTGAAAGCTTCCCAGGCCTTAGGAGCTTTTGTTGTAGCACCCCCCCCCCCCACTCTCACCGCCCCCCCACCCCCGCCCCCGAACTCAGCGTTCAGAAAATTTGTAAAGAATCTTCTGCTTGTTGCTAAGAAATGGTTAAATCTCAGTCACCAGGAAAAAAAAAAAAAGCAGCACATTATTGATTGTACTAAGGTATATCTGGACCACACAGCTAGACCAGAGATGTTAGAATATCTCTCTTTTTGTAGATCTGAGGGCATTACCCAGCCTGAACTTGCCTAAGCCCTTGTGGTCACACCTCTTGAAAAGGTTTTGTTTCCCCCGTCAATTGGTATTCAAACCAGGTCAGCAGATTCTGTTTGCCCGGCTCCGCTGCCGTTTTCATTTTAATTTGCACCTGTTGTGCAGTTGTTCCGAAGGCAAGTGCAGACCCGCGGATTATACAAAGATCATATTATGAGCAGATATGCACGGTGTAATCTTTTTGTCCCCAGCCTCACATGACAAAAAAAATCTCTCTCTTTTTGTTCCTTTTTTACTCCCTGGGAACCTGTCAAAGCAAACAGATATGACTGACTAAAATTTGTAACTAGACATGTTTCCAGAATTCTCCAAAAGCATTATGAACCTGACACACAATCCTTTTCATTTTTTTCCTCCTTTTCTGCCACTTTTGTATAATCCGATAGCTGGCAAGAGCCACTTGAGATAGCTCAGTTGATAACTTAGCGGAGGATTGCTTTATTAGGCGCAGAGAAATCAAAATGAACCTGAAAATTGTTTGCGCTTTTTCTTTTTTTTTCCACGGGCTTTTTTTCTTCCCCCCTTTCTCTCTCTCCCTCTTGTTCCCATGATGTCATGGTTCTAACTTGTTTTTTTGTGTGTGTTTCTGGAGAGTTGGGTTAACAGTTCTTGGCAATCCTGTGTGTGCGTAACGGCTGGTGTGTTTCTCTAGCTGAGCTAATGCCCCGTGTTTATTACTCTAATCTTTCTTGTCTGGTGGTAAAGTGGACAATTTATGTACTAGCATGTAGGCCGAGAGCCTGTGAGGGCTGACTAATTCAGAAACAGCCACCTTCAATTGAGTTCACAGACCTTATTTACAGGCTGTCTATTTTAAGAAAAGCTACTGAGCATTGCTGGGACTCAGGACTGCAAAAGCAGCCCGCCGGTTCTTGTGAGTTAGTTGAACATTTGTGTTGGTCTTGCCTGTGTCACTTTGAAATCTTCTGTAATTATGGCACTATGAAGATATCTCAATAGTGGTATTAATGGCCCAGAAGATATGGCTTTTCCTCATTTTCTGCTTAAAAGATTGGGATATAAATGGCCTTAGCACATGACGGTTGACGTAGACGCAACAGTGAACATTTCAGATTGAGCAGGTTTGTGTATGTGTTTGTGTATTGAGTCAATAGATGGACATGTTGTGTGTGCGCGCGTGCGTGTGTGTGTGTGTGAGTGTGTGCCTGTGGCTTCTAGGAATAAAACCACAGCTAATATAGTGAAGTCATGTCGTATTTATAGTACAACATTTTACAGCACACACTCCATGTCGCTAAGCTAATAAAATTGTCCACTGCAGGTCTGTTTAATAAGTTTTTGGGGAGTATCAGAAGTACATATTGCCCTGCGTCTCTTTGCACATGCGGTGTAGATGTATTTCTGAGTATGTGTGCTGGTGTTGCTTTTTAAAATTTCCCATCTTTTTGGTAAAGAAGATGCCTTAACATCAGAAAGGGTACGTGGCGATAATTGAGTAAGAACAAAAATGCTCAAACATGAAAGATATTAATTATATTTTCCTGACATGGTTGAGTAATTAAGTGATGAAAATATTAATTATTTTCCATTTAACTAAACAATGAGGGGTGACTGATATTTTTTCAACAAAGTGTTTAGAGAGCGTGTGTTCTGTGCTTCCTCTTCAGTGGTGAACTATGACAATGTAGTGGACACGGGTTCAGAAACAGATGAGGAGGACAAGCTTCAAATTGCGGAGGAGGACGGGATTGCTAACCCCCTGGACCAGGAGAGGAGTCCAGCTAGCGTGCCCAACCATGAGTCCTCCCCACACGTGAGCCAAGCTCTGTTGCCAAGAGAAGAAGAGGAAGATGACATGAGGGAGGGTGGAGTGGAGCACACCTGGCACAGCAACGACATTCTGCAAGCCTCTGTAGACGGTCCAGGTAAGTGTCTACAACTGCTTGGCCCCCTCCCGGGCCATCTTCAGCTACTCGTTCCTGCCTAGGGGAACGTCCACGACCGAATAATTAAACATATTTCTTTGCAGAAGAGGGCCACCAAAGAAATGATGGTCGTAGGGAGAGATGGGGTTTCAGTGGGTGCAGGTTGAACGTGAACTAGGGCCGAGCTCCAGGCTTTCAGGGTAGAAAATGGAAGCAGTGGGGAGAGACTCACAAGTAACCTGTATATGAAAGTCTTGTGTGGAAGTCCTATAACAATGCAGACCAAGTGACTGCCCACTGCATGTAGTTTCAGTGTCTG
This sequence comes from Vulpes vulpes, assembly GCF_048418805.1. Taxonomy (NCBI): domain Eukaryota; kingdom Metazoa; phylum Chordata; class Mammalia; order Carnivora; family Canidae; genus Vulpes; species Vulpes vulpes. Next base: position 26,489,196 of record NC_132784.1, on the reverse strand, counting down.
TCTGACACCTTCTATTGTCATTCAACCATCTAATCATTCCCCTTTGTTAAGTGTGAATGTGATTTCACACTTTCACCTGGTCAGGTAGCTTCCTTACTATTTAACAGTTAAGTACTTGATAATGATTCGTGCTGTTTGGTGGGACTCTCCGGGGAGGTAAAACGGATCCAGGGCCAACTATCATAAAAATAAGGTAAATTATGTTCAGACCAAAACTTCAGATGCCACTCTGCATATGGAAATGCCTTGGTCTAAAATTCACTGAGGACGGAACGTCACTGAGGTATGAAATGATTAACCAAATCGAAGAGAATGAATCAGATTCCCATAGACTCCCTGTGCTCCTCTATACTTGGTGAGGTGGCTGGCAAAAAAAAAAAAAAAAAAAGAAAGAAAGAAATGTTTAATGACTCTTCCAGTTCAAACCATAGTGTCTCCTTAAATCTCTAGTCCCAAGACCCAATGAGAGCTGTCATGATTTATCCCACTTTGGGTTTTTTTTTTTTTTTCCTCTGACGATATAAATAACAATAGCATTTTTATAAATAGGTGAAGTGGGTGGGAAGGGAAGTAAGCGCAAGAGTCTACCTATATGCCATTGTGATGTCGCAGACTGTAAAGCATCGAACCTAGGCAGGGTAATTGTTCGGTATACTGGAAGGAGGATAATAAAAGCACTTCCACTCCTAAAGAAAATTAAATGTGAAAAAAAGAGAGAAAAAAGACCCATGGCAGTTTGAGTGTAGTGTATTTGTTTCTCGTTTTCCTAAATTACCGTGCCAAGTTTTGTATTCTTTCTGTTTCCAATTTTGCTTTCGGTGGAGGTTTCTCGGATCTCAGCAATCCCACACATAAACATTTATCGTTATATCCATTAAGACTTAAGGTTTTAGATTTTCAACTATGAGGGAGAACTCAGCCAAAGATGCTTGAAAGATAAATACGTTTAATTAGGGGCAGAGGATGATCATTAAAGGAAGTCTGACTGCTGCAGAAGTCATTAACAATCTTAAATGAAATTTTTATTTTTATGATAGCCATTTACATGTATAATAAGAGCCAATGATTCTTGGGAGCAGTGTGACAGAAACAGAGTGTGGCGAGAACTCATGTAAGACATACTATTTAAATGAGCTGGTGTTAGCTATTCATATTTGTTAATGAACTAGATATGCAGGGCTATAAGAATGAATGTTCTGATGCTTTAAATTTTAATATCTAGAAATCAAGGGTAAGGACCAATTACTAGAATTTCCACCCTTAAAGGAATAATTAATAACGATATAACAAATGTACGGCTCCAAACTTCTAAAAAAAAAAAAAAGTTTAATTTAAAAAACTTAAGATCAATAATTGAAAAACAGCCAAAACAGTAATGTCGAGCTGTAGTAGTTTGTGACCATGGCAGCTTTTTGTGCTGGTCATGGATCATAATTCTAAATGTTTTAATATACAATAATCCATATGAGTGCATTACAGACCCTGTTATCACCTGTAGTTAATGGTGCCTGTGATACAAATGAACAGGCTGTTCTTTGCTCTTACCTTTATGGTAAATAAACTAGCATTCTGGAGTCACAATAATTAAATAAAATGTAAATCCCTAATCTCATTTGGCTACTTGGACCAAGAAAGTTACCCGGCTATTACCTGTCTAGTTCTAATGATTAGTAATGATTTATTGTTCTTTTTTTTATTGTTCCAAAAGTGCTCTGATGTGGTGCCTTGATGTCTAATGAAAAGAAATTGGTCTTAAAAAGCTACTCATTGTTTATCCTGACTCTTAGATAACACATTTTTCTTCTGATAAAATATTTTTCTTATTTATTGTTCAAAACACACACTATAGACAATAATTCTAATTCTGGTGCTGTTTTATTTAGTAGTGTTTTATCCCTGGTGCCTGGCTGTCTACCATCATACCTCAGCACATAGCTTGACTCTGAGATAAGCCCCCTCTCCTTTGCTCTTTCTCGCATGCTTTCTGTAGTTTGTCTGCAGGATGCAGGTTTTCAACTGAAGAGCGCAGTGGAGCTCTTACTGTGCCTTTCCGGTTCCAGCACAATCAAAGTTTTGTGTTTAGAATTGTCCTTGACATTCTTTCGTCCCACAATGGGGTGGACACAGTGTGCTGGAAACCATGACATCATTATCATTGACACAGACTTAAATAAATCACCTGCATCTTGGCCTCTTTCTGCTTATTCAAGGATTCTTCATCTTAAGGAAGAAAGTGCTCTTTATTTTTACAAACCTTCGTCCCAAGGGTGACTGGAAAATGCAAACTTTTACAAGTGTTTTAAAAACAAATATACTATGTGGTTTTAGACACTGTATGCTGAGTCAGAGGTGTCTTGGAAAATGTTTAAGGTTAGGCGAGAAGCAAAACGACAGCCGGGATTGCCTTTAATTCGGGGGAGATGTTCTTAACCTGCATATTATCATGTCTTTCTGGAAATGGATTCGCAGGGAAACTTAATTAAATAGGCATATACACATGGTATTTCACACACATACCTGAACAGGATTAGTGTTTCATTTTAATAAATTGAGCCTAATATTCAGAGAAAGGAAAGGTCGGCGCTCAGTAAATGGAAGCAAAGTACACTCTAGGTAAAAGTGATACCATCTCAGTTGCATAATCTTTGGTAAAAGAGGGTTATAGCTCAAGTATTACTACAGAGTGCGAGGCACACCAAGTGCCACCTATACATTTGTATGCCCGGCATTTAATAATTTGGGAAGCAACCACCTACTGTAACTTCTCTTTACTTTTTCATAAGAAAATGACAATGAGGAAGGAAGTGCAGCAGAAATCTTAAACATTACCACTATTATGCAAAAAAAAAAAAAAATTGCTGTTAACTGTTTTCCCCTCAGTGACTTGATCTCTCAGATGGAAAACTTATGATTCTTCTGACTCTTGGCTACCAGAAATCACATGAGATGAGCGAGGAAGAAAGACACAAAAGCTATATTTATAGCCAGTACTGAACTTCTCAGAAATACCTTAATTTAATTCCTCCCAGAGACTGATAAAAATATCAGATGAGGGAGCTTTTCAACCAATCGATTATTACAATTGACAATACAATATTGCCATATATTGAACTTCTAAATGTTTTATGCAAAACGGCCCCGTGAAAATATTCCTTAAGTAAGAGAGAAGTCCAGGGCCAGAAACAGACTTGAAGTGGTTGTGCAGTTTAAACAAATACCACTCAAATCATCTGACTGTTATGGGTAGTAGCATTAAATTAGCGTCTATTTATATCGGGGCATTTTACCTTAAAAGGCCCATGCTTTTTTAGTTCTGATAATATACACAGATAGGCGGCAGGCTACTACTTGTAAATCATATATTTTAATTTTGCTGTAACATTTGCTAGAACCTGCTTTTCTCCCAGATAATTATGACTAGAATGCGATAAGCAAAGGATGGTCAGGATAAATTTGGGAATTTACAGAGTCCTATTTATATAAAGTTTCTCTCGTTTTAAGTAAAATGATGATCAGAGAGATGTTTATCCTGGATCGTGTTTGGTTCTCATTAGTTTTGTTATTGTAAAAATACAATTTTGTAAAAAGCCTGTGTTTAGTTGACTTGCCTGGAGCGTTTTTACCTGTCAGCTGCCCTTCTCTGCCCTCTCACACACTCTATAATGTGGGAGGCAGAAAATTTAAGATCTCTCCTGTTTTTCAAACTCTCCCTAATTTAAAATATGGCAATTTTTGGAAAAGAGCCTTTTATCACCTATGAATCTTCAACCCCAGTGTTACATATTTCCATCTTCGTTGCCACCTTGAGCTCTCGTTACGTCTATGTGTCTTTCTTCAGAAAATGACTACAATTACACTTATGCTGGAGCAAAAATGATAAGGAGGAGAGAGATTTACGGAGCGGTAGGGATAGGCCTAAGGAAGGTATGTTTTAGAAGTTTATATAAAACAGTGAAACAGGTGTTTTTTTGTTTTTGTTTTTGTTGTTGTTGTTTTTTTTTTTTTTCAAATACCTCCGGGATCCTTGTTTTATAAACTGAGCACTTCAAGTTTTTATACATATAGTTAGGGTTTTTTTTTTTTTTTTTTTAAATATATGCCTGCATAGATTAGCTCCATCGTAGCTACTCCAAGGGGGAAAAAAGCGTGAAAATCTGACTGGCCACTAATCATCCAGAGTTACCCGAGGCACAGCAGCTAGCCTGCCTCTTCCTAAATACAAATACTTAGTTGCTTTTGACTCGTATTGAAAAAATAATATCTTTCCCCCTGTTTGTCACTAGAACTGCCACCAGAAGAAAAGCCCTCCGTTTGTCCCAAATAAGCACCTCTGTTTTTCACAGCTTGCAGTAATGCTTAAAGTAAATAAGTTCTTGTGTAGCTAGCACTATTGGATTCATTCAATTGCCTGAACAAAGCTATTGTTTAGCGGTTTACAACAAGCCTTTTCTCTGTTTCCTTTAAAAGAATCTTCCTTGTTCCTGTGGTTGGCATGCTTAGTATAGTAAGCCTTTCTACAGTTTTCAAATGCTAACGATAATTTTCCCCCACAGAAGAAATGAAGGAAGACTATGACACTATGGGGCCTGAAGCCACGATCCAGACCACAGTTAACAATGGTACAGGTAAGTGGTGTCTACTACGCTGAGGTTGTACCTGCCCCATGTCCTGTGGACCCGGGGGGTGAGGAAGAGAAACACAGGCCCAGGCACACGGGTCCCTCCAAGACTTAGCAGTTGAGTCAGGCATTCCAAGTCTCCTGTTTTGGTCTCAGATCGGAGTTCCCTTAATTTCATTTTATTTTTTTTTTCACTTTATTTTTTTTTTTTTTAAATTTTCTTCAGCAAGTGTACCTTTCATTCTTAAACCCCTGATTGGCCTGTGAAAGTTGAGAGAACCGAACTGGATGTAGACATCTTTTCAGAGCAGGGGTTGGGCAAATTTTTGGTAGTGATTTTTATTTTAAAAGACTGCATAAATAATCACAAAATTAGAATGTAATAAGCCTCTCCTGGCTACCACTTGATATTAGTCATTGAGAATTCAAATGATATGCTGTAATTTAGACTGTAAATGTTTTTTTCAGGAAGACAAACCAAATTTCCGTGAACATTCCTTGCAAAAATTGAACACCTGAGCTCCTTTTTATTCTTTCTGCACTTTTAATTCTTGCTCCCTCCTCTAAGTAATGTCTTCCAGGCAGAAGGTTTAGAGAGAAGAGACAATTTCACTTCTTTTTATTGAAGCTCAAAAAATTACAGTAGGAAAGCAGTAAGCAGTGTTATCTTCTACTCTGCTCCTGCTGTGGAGTGGGATTTCAGGACAGTGGTGGCATTCCATGTTCCTCCCCCAAAACTGCACGGCATCTTCCCTCAAAGTCCCGCGTCACCAGTGCAAATGTACGTTGACTCACTATGTTTATCTCTCTTTTCCTGGATAAGGCTAATTATTTTTGGTGTTACAAACAATCCTTCACACGGCCAGTACAGATGTTAACCTAGTGCCCCGTATCAGGTTATCTCTCCAAACAAAACAAAACAAAACAAAACAAAACGAAACAAAACAAATTGCATAGCTATTTCCATGCAACTCACCAATGAGAAAAAAGTCACAGTGTTATGAAGTTTTAGAAATGTGAATAATTCAGATGATAGTCCAATCTCCCTTGTGTTGATACACATCATAATAAACTGCTCATGCTGTGCTTCTATTTAGAATGTTCTTATTAATAACTTACAAGGCACTAATTCACTTTGTTGGGTGTAAAATAAGAGAAATAATGAACAATTGTAATTTTTCTTTCATTTGAAAATGTCAGTGTAGGGTACAAAGATGAAACTGCGCAATGTGGGATTAGGGAAAAGGTATAGAATTAGGAAAGATTAATCCTACTTTTCAGGTATAGCTCTGGCAATCACTAGATCGCGACCTTGGGCATGTCAATTATTCTCTTTGGAACTTAGTTTCCCCACCTGAAAAATAATTAAATCACACTAATTGTTTCTTAAGACTATGTCCATGTTTAATAGTCTATGTTGCACCATATAACATAGAAACAAGACAAAATAATTACATGTAAAAGCATAAAAATGAAGAAATAGCATAAATTAGATACTTTCTATAATGTCCCAACTCATCGGATCAGAAATGGCTTCATGTTTTTTTTTTTTTAAGATAAATGTTACATTTCAACTTCAAGCATAAATAAATCATAATTCTTATTAACTTTATTAGGCATTCAGAGTGTCACAAAAGTAATTTATCCCACAACGTGACAATTTGCTAGCGGTTTATACACTTGAAGTCTAAAATGATATTAATAAAATTTATTTCTGTTCAAAAGATTCAAAAATCAATTCTGAATGTGCTTTCATGTGGCTTTAAGGTCTCTTTTTCTGATACTTACTATTGCTTATAGTTGTTCATGTGTAATCAGTCAACAAATAAATAAGCATTCACTGAGAGTCTTCTCTATACACCATTGGTGCACTTGTGGTGGAAGATGGGCCAGGAAATTTAAGACATGGTTATTATTTAGTTTGGGAGATGAGACTAACAAAGAACAATAAGAGAAATATGTGATAAATATGCAACAAATGGTAGGAACCGTAATTATTTCACATCCCCAAAGTGGGAGAGATGCTATGGGGTGAGTATTCAGAAAAAGCTTCATGACAGAGGTGAAACATAAGCTAAGTATATTTTCAATGAGTATAGAGAAGCGAGGAAGAGCTTTCTAGCAGAGGAATGTGTGAGCCAACGAAGGAAATTGTGAAATCTATTCAGAGGATGGTGAGTAAAGGATTCGCCTGAATCAGAGGGTCCTAGGAGGGAATACATGGGAAATGAAGCTGGACATTTAAGTTGAAGCCAGCTGATGGAGGATGTAAAGCACCAGACCAAAGAGTTTGTGTCATGTTATACTACCGTGATTTCTGTGGGGGAAAACCAGACTTTGAGAGACCAACTGGAAGTCATTGTAGTTACTCAGGTGTGAAGTGACAAAAAGCTTGTCCTAGGGTGGTGACAGTGATGAAATTAGCAACATGATTTCTTAACAACCAGTTGAATCTCCAGTAAGCTACTTGAGGACACCAGGGTGATGGAATCAAAATGGCTTCAGGATTACACGTCTGCATGTTCAGAACATGGCAGTACTTGCTATTTCTAGATAACAAGGCGGATCCAATTTTGAGAAGATCTTGAGCTAGCCTTTAGATACGTATTGTCATATAAAAGTTATATATGGATGTGACTATGAGAAGGCCCATTGGAAATGAGGAAATGAAACACAGGAAGTCAGGGCTGGAGACATAGATTTGAGACTGATGCAAATATATTCCGATAGTATTTAACATCATAGGACCATGGCATTAACCATTGAGAGTACATTTATTGAAACAAGTAAAAAGCTGAGGCCAGGGCTCCTGGTGGGTAGGGAGAAAAACCAAACTCATTGAAAGAGAAAAGATTAAGGTAGAAAAAAAATAAACAACTAGAAGGCAAAGAAAGAAAGTTTCAAAAAGTACAGAATGGTCAATTCAATCAAAAGATTCAGATAACTACAGCTGAAAGAATGCTGAACAAATACATTGGGCTTGGTAATTAGGAATTTACCGGTGACCCTCAGTTTATCACTCTGCCCTTTTAGAGAATAAATACATATTTCTTTACAACCGCAAGTTGCTGCTTCTTATCCCCCAGAATCTTTTCAATTGCTAAATACATGGGGAATTGAAAGAAGACACGTCTTCTGGTTGAAATTGCTCATTAATGGACCATCTCTTTGTCTCTCCCCAAGTCCTAAAAGATCCAGCTACCGGCTGACCTTCTCTAGCCATCCCCACTTACAATGATTATCTTCTTCCGGAGAATGCTTATTGAACAAAACACCTAACCTTGCCATAAATTCTGTCGTGTGTTGTTAATTAATGTGCTGTCTTTTCCAAATTAGATTGCAAACTCTGAGAGCATGGATTGTTTCTTAGGCTACTATATTGGCTATAAGAGCGCCCTAATTTTTTTTTTTAACTTTACCCTTCAATCTTATTTTTTAATTTAAAAAAATTTTCTTGTAATTATTTTTTAATGTACAATGTTATATTTAGTATTTTAGGCGTACAATATAGTGATTCAACAATTCTATACAATACTGAGGGCTCATCAAAATAAGTACACTCTTAATCCGCATCACCTATTTCACCCATCCGACCCCACTTCCTCTCTGGTAACTATCAGCTTGCTCTCTATATTTAGGAGTGCTTTAAAATGAATAGGCTCTCAATATATTTTTAATGAATAAATAGGGAATTAATTTAATATCAAATATCATTTTTCTTTTCTAATCAGAGCAGAACCAACAGACTTTGAAATAGATACATTCTAAACAGCTCAGCTTAAGCAAATTTTCTGATAAAAAGTGCTGTTATTAATGGGAATAAGTTGTGAAGGAAAGACAAAGCTAATGTCTCTAATACTCTTCTCTGAATATTCAAACACACAGAATTCGCTCCTAACTAAAAGTAAGGAAAAGACCTCTGAATTTCCTTCTCAGCTCTACGCATCTACTAAATAGCAAAAATTAATTAAATTCATCTAAATGGAGAGAATAGTCTTTAAGAATGTAAAAGTATCTTCTTGGTATATTCTGCTAAGTTTAAAGCTGCAAGAAGCCATGGCAAGAGTTTAGTCAAATAGAATCACAGAATTCTAAAATCAAAAGTTAACCTACAAATCAAGTTCTTAATTGTGTTTTGATAGTTGAGGAAACAGTAGTAAAAAATGCCACATAGCTAACTTGTGGCAGATTTGGAAATAAAATCTGAGTTACCTGACATAACCTTTCCCCTCAGAAGGTTTTTCACCACTCTGAGGAGATGTCCTACTAGAAACTATGGTATCATCTTTGACTCTTACATACTTTATCTAATTAGTCATCAACTACTATCATTTCTACTATCACAAATAGCATATATCACTTTTATTTCTCCCCATCACGTTTTTCACTATCTTGATTTAAATCCTCATCTTTCATTCGAGCTATTATGATACTTTGTTAACCGGACTCATTTCAATCCCTAATTTCTTTAATTCACTCTTCACGCTAACAAAGTTAGTTACAAGTTGTTTTCCTAGCACTTGGGGCAGATGGGTCATTGTAACTCAGTCTCCCACACCACTTCATATCCAACCTTGTATGGTTCTCCACTGCTTTCTGAATGAGTCGGCATTTGAGTTGAGTTGGCATCCTCATGATCTATCTATCTTGTCTTTACTACCCCTTCCTAGTATATACCTCAACTCTGAAAGGCTCATTACTATTTATAGTCCTTTGCCTTTGCTTATGATTTTCCATCAACCTAGATAGCTACTCATTCTTTTTAGTCTGACAGCACCATACACATTCTTAAAAGCCATCTCCACCAGGAAGTCATCTTCCAGTCTCCCACTCAAGATTAACTACTCCTCAAGATTCTTTAAAGATCTTCTTATAGAATTTATGAATTTCCTTTCATATTATACTTAGTTGCCTGCAGGTATGTTTCTCCCTGCTAGATTGTAAGCTACTTGAGGACAGAAATGGTATGGGGTTTTGGTCACTTTATCACTATAGATCCTAGAATGGTCTAGGTCACAAAGAGTTTTTAAAGAGATTTAGGGAGTGAATGACAGACAGACACCACCACTTGGGCTTCCTTTCATATTTCCAGGTTGGCATATTTTGATGCAATTGCCAACCAGACATTTTCATCTCTCATTACTCTAATCTCCCAAATGAGAAAAATTCAATTACATTTGACTGGTCCCCAGCCTTTGTCTTCTCTATTAGTCAGTCCATATTCATCCTTATAACTCTTTTCTCATTTTTTGAATCCCCTTCTTAGAATCTTTAATTGCCTCTTAGTACCCATAGACAAAATTCACATTCTTCGGACCAGTATTAAGTGCCATCCATTTTATACCAACAGTGTTTCATTCTCATCAGACCAAATCCCTTGGTAATACAAAAAAAGGATCGCATGTATGCCAACCTCTGAATCTCTGCCCACACTGTTCCTTGAGACCCTAATATTTCACTCCCTTTCCTCTGCTTATGTAAACTCTACTCACCCTTCTGTTCCTCAGGGCCAGTTCACATTCCATTTCCTTAATGTGGTCATCATAAAACACCTCAAACCACGTCAATCTCTTCCTTCTCTGAAATTCCACAGCCCTCAGGTGGACACTGCTAATTTTAGCATGTTGAAGTGTTCCTCTTTATAATGTTTACACCTATTTTACCTAGTTAATTTTGTGAAGACAAGAGATTTCTTGAGCTGTAAAATGGGTGTAGATTATCATGCTAGGATAGCATAGGATTGTTGAGGTAATTAAATAAGTAATATTTATTAGCCTTAGTAAGGGCCCCAAAAATATTTGCTTGAAGAAAGGACTATTCCTTCTTTGCCTAAAGGACACAGCACAGTAGTGAACTCATATGATAGGTGTTATGACAGGTATAATGAATGAATGAGTGAATGAATAAATGAATGTACAGTTGGTGGAGAAGAAATAGTCTCTGAGAAGGGAAGCCACAATAAAGGAAAACATTCCCTGTGAAGGGGATTAATTCCAGTATCTTCAGAGAGTGAAACCAGGATTTAAGTCCCTGAAATCAACTTGTTAAAGGCAAAGAACCACAGTGTATATCACTATATTTTTTTACAACAAAGTTAGATTAGCAGCAGCACAGCAAAGTTGATTTATAGCATGAGGTATTGCAAATCCTGATTTACATCAACAACTTTCTACATTGCATTTAATATTTCTACATTGGTTTTAATGTTTTAAAAATGAAAGAAATTGTATGCTCTACCACAGAAGACAAAGAATGTCCTTTTATAAAGGACCTTACGTCTTCCATATTTTAATCAGATTCAAATTCAGAATAAAATTATTATGTAGAATTTTTTAACAGGGAGGGGGAAAAAACATTTTCTAAGAAGATTAGAGAAATGGGAAAACTTAGGAGCATTATAAAGCCTACGTGCTAGTAGTAGCAAGGATCTATCATCGGTGCTTGGTGATCATTAGCATTAATGCAGTTCCACGTGCATATCAAGACCCAAATAGGCCCCTGATGTTTTCCTCTTTGAATGTGTGTAAGTTATATTTATTCAGACAACCTAGTACTCTAGTCATAAAAGGCTATTAATAACCACCTGCATCTTTCCTTCCTTTGCTGGGAAAAGAAAAGCACCTTACAACCTTACATCTAGAAACTGGGTCAGGGCAATTTAGGTCTCAGTTCTTAATCTTACAGAACAGAATAAAATTACTGCCCAAGAACTAACTATATTGACTCTAACTATAGTCATTAAACATACTTCCAATCTTTTAAGAATAATATATGAATACTTTTGCACATGGAAGGCAAACGTTGGTTCGGGATGCTTCAGATTAGTCGAGAGTCAGATAAACAACATTTGGATTTTGTCTTTATCAATTACTAGTTCATGAACTTGAGTAAATAAGAATTCATTTCTACATCAGGAAAGTGTAAATAATGATTACCTATGTACAAAGTCCATTGTAGGGATTAAATGGTATATTATTATCACTTTTGAAAGAGAGGGAGAGTGGGGGTGGGGTAGAGGCAGAGGGAGAAGGAGTAAGAGAATCTCTTTTTAAAAATTTAAATGCAATTAATTAACATATAGTGTATTCTTAGTTTCAGAGGTAGAGTTCAGTGATTCATCAGTCTTGTATAATATCCAGTGCTCATAGCATCAATGCTGTCCTCAATGTCCATCACCCAGGTACCTCACCCACCTCCTCCTCCTCAGTTTGTTTCCTATGATTAAGAGTCTCTTATGGTCTGCCTCCTTCTCTGATATCATCTTGTTTTATTTTTTCCTCCCTTCCCCTATGATTCTCTGTTTTGTTTCTTAAATTCCACATATGAGTGAGGTCATATGATAATTGCCTTTCTCTGATTGACTTATTTGGAATCTGATGTGGGGCTCAATCTCACGACCTTGAGATCATGACCTGAGCTGAAATCGAGAGTTGAATGCCTAACTGACTGAGCCATCCAGGCACCCCAATGATATATTATTTTTAAAGTACCTGGTGGGGATCCCTGGTTGGCGCAGCGGTTGGGCGCCTGCCTTTGGCCCAGGGCGCGATCCTGGAGACCCAGGATCGAATCCCACGTCGGGCTCCCGGTACATGGAGCCTGCTTCTCCCTCTGCCTGTGTCTCTGCCTCTCTCTCTCTCTCTGTGACTATCATAAATAAATAAAAAAATAATAATAATAAAGTACCTGGTGTATTGCCTAACATACACTGCTGCTGACCCTGATTTGCTTATCTTGCCAGTTTGTATCTACAGGCAAGCTTTAAACCAATTTTATACATTAAGAAATAAATGGATTCTAAACTGTTTCCTCCCTTTACACTGGTTCCTCATTAACTTCTTTTCTAGAAAACAAAAATGCAGTATTTAACAAATTTGTAATGGGAGGACTAACCAGTCAATTTTGAGAGCCTTTGCCAATTAAATTCTTTTGACGTCTTAGAAAACCAACCAGACAAGCTATAGGACAAAGGTCTTTTCACTGCTCCAACAATGCATTTGAGGTTTAAAATATGAATATTGAGAAGGAATTGCTTATTGCTTACTTTTTTATCTCATTTCATCTCTACCTAGCATCCTTTTTTAAACGTAGAAGAAGATGTAGTGGTAAATACAATGTGTATAATGATGAACTCTGTCAAATACTTTTCCTTGATCACTGACTAGCATCAGGAATCATATGTTGTTTTCCTTTTGTTCTGAATGACAAACAAATCAGCAAATAATAAAACGCTCGTCACTTTACCGAGATACCTACATTTATTCTTTCCTCTCAGATTAGTAGTTGTGTGCAGAATTTGAACTGAGGCTTGAGAAAGAAACTCTAAAGAAATAGAAGATATAGTTCTTGCCCCTAAGGAATGCAAAATCCTGGAGCGCCTGGCTGGCTTAGTCGGGGCTGTATGTTTGAGCACCACCTTGGGTGTAGAGATTACTTAATAATAAAATCTTCAAAAAAATTGTAATGACATGAAGGTAAAATTTACAATAAATTTTAAATTTATTTTAATAAATTATAATTTAAAAATTAATAGCTTAATTAGCTCTTCAGATCAATAGTCACTTAAGGTGACCCTACTAAGTTTAAGACATTTTGTATTTGAAAAATACAAGGAACAGTCACCGTCATTTAGGACTTACCTTCAGTTGGGTAAATAAAAAGATGGTAATAAGAATAAGGTGAATAAGAAATGTGTGTAAAATGTTTAGCACAATGTTAGACATAATAAATGTTCAGTTGTTGCTAGCCATCACCATCATTATTATTAATATTATAACAATATATGGATGAAGATGTTTTATTTGAAATACAACAAGCTCTGTTGGTTCAAGTGGAAGGTGTTTGATATTGCAGAGGGCTCTTGACAGTGTAGAGTGAAATATTGGAGACATGAGGTAGAACAGTACCTTAAGAGACTGCAAATTTCAGAGACGATTTTCTTTAGGAAAAAGGCTTGTTAAATATGGCTCTATGCAAAAGTAAGGCATAGAGAAAGATGAAAATGTACAAGGAGACTGGGTAAAAGATGGAATAAGTTATCAGAAGTTGTGAGGAAGTAGCTTTAGAGAGTAGCCTTGGCTGCGTGCAGAGGGCACATCTTTCTTAGAATAAGATCAAAAGAAAAAGGAGGAACGATTATAGAGATTTGGGGTGAATTTAAGGTAGTTCAGGGAATTCGTGTCATATGTGTTGCCCTCTTTGAAGTGAGTAGGAAAGGAGATGATCGGTTGACAGAAAGGAAAGGGAGTAGGGTTGGAATCTTGAAGAATGGAAACCTAGAGTAATTCCCATGGACAATATGTGGAGATTCAGTTACCATCACAAAAGAATATCAGATTTGGATAACGTAGACTAAACAAGTGTTACAAGTATTTACATTTCTTTAGCCATCTTTGATACTCCAGGAGCAAAGAAACTGGGCTGGATTTTCGTTTGGCTAGGTGAGAATGACACAAAAATAAGGGACAAGGACGGAAAAGACTTCAAAGCTCTGAAGTGAGCTGAGGCAGGTAAAACCAGAGCAGGTGAAATGGCCGGGAAGGGCCGGGTTATCGCAGTGAAGCACCTGCCTCAATGGGATGAAGACCTGAATGGTGGGGAAGGGCCGGGTTATCGCAACGAAGCACCTGCCTCAGTGGGATGAAGACCTGAATGGTGGGAAAGGGCAGAAGGTTGAAACAGAGAGTGGAAGTTTCAAGCTCTAGTTTGCAGAGCTGGACTCATGCCCGGTTCAGCTGAGTACCCAAGTGTGGCTGTCCCTGTTGCTAGAGAGACTCAAAGCCCCGGAAGCCAGGATCCTGCCTGGACTCTCTGTTGAGCCATGAAGTTTCCCAGAATTATAGCATTGGCAGCCTGGGGTAAACACAACCATGGGATAAGTGTCATCTTACTTGAGCTCTGCAAGTAGTGTCCGAAAACATGGTGGCAAAAACCGATGACCGAGGCTTCAAAGAATGGCAGGTACAAAATGGACGGTGTTTGAAGGTAGAGATTAGGTTTGCTTTTCTCCAAAGTCCCTCTCAGTGGGCGCGGTGTTCATACCAGCTTGGTGGTTGACAAACAGGTTGTTTTGTTGAATTGATGAATAAATGAGCAAACAAATAAAAGCTGAGCAAATTAATAACTTAGGAACATTGGTTTGAAACAGTTGTGTGAATTGAGGAGTATGTGGACCTCTTTGCTCTGTGAGCTTAGACAGATGAAAGCAGGAGTGGCTGTGCTGGAAAGGCCTGTGAGGGATGGAGTATTATGACAGGGTGACACAGTTTCATCTAATCTGAAGAAGTGGAACGCATGTAGGAGGATATCATTAAGCATGTGGGGGGATAAACAAGTAATATGTGGAATGGGAAAGCAAAATGAACCATGAATAAAGGGTGGTGTGTTTTTTTTTTTTTTTGATCTCTAGTTCCATGTTAAGTTTGAGACATTTTTTCCTTACTAGCACCATCATAGTTAATAAAAATTCACCTTTGCAAAGTTGTTTCATAAAGTTATTCCATACTGAGTGCCCTTAGAAACACGGCTAAGTAAGAAATATCTAAAAGAGGAAAACACAACCCTTAATTATTACATGGAAATTATAAAAAGCATCTCGAGTAGAGAATTTGAAGGACTTTTATGTTCTCACTTTACCCTGATAGGCTTGGATGTGGATCACACAGTGAAAAAAAAGAAGAGCAGGAACATGAAAGGAAAAACTGAGAAAAAAAAAAAAGCTTAAAATTCCATATTTTATTTATACTGAAGTGAGCATTTACCATGGCTTTCCTCATCCTAACTTATGGTGTTATAATGTTGTTTAGAACTATTTATAATGTCAGCAATCTTGTCAGCATCTAGGACCTATTCAAATCATGTCAAATCAGGCATAATGAAAAACTGAAAAGATGGGGTTCTCTCTCTTTCTCTCTCTCTCTCTCATATTGAGTCACTATGATACAGTGGAAAGAGTAGTGGGTTAAGAGTCAGGATATATGAATTCTCTGTCGAGCTTTTCCAGAAATTATTTGTCTAACTTTGTATGAATCATAAACCTCAGTGTACCTTCATTGTATCATCTGTTAAATGAGGACATTAGAGTAGAAATGTTGAACTCCACCCCACCCTACCCTTGCTTCTAATGAATTTTTACTGGGAAGCCTGAACAAAGACAACAAAGCACCGGCTGAGCTAGTTGGCACGGGAGGGGGAGGTCGTGCCTCATGGTATTATACCCAGGGCCCTGTGTTTGTCAGAGCTTTGACTTTGGTTTAATGTTCTGCTGTTGTCATTTTGCACCGGGCCCGCTGGGCCCCACTGTAGCCCATCCTGCTTATAGCTCACAGAATGCATTAGGATATAGCAGCGTAGAAGCGAGATTGGGAGAGCATGGGATCAGGGATTTACCACCTGAAGTACCACAGAGAAATGCCAAGCATGTCCAGGTTTACCAGATTCTTCTGAGGTGTCTCCAGAGCAGTTAGAAGCCTCTAGATCAAGATTGAAAATCTTGCCTGAGCAGGAAACACCATGGTTTGAGGTATAACTCCCTTAAATTGATGATATTAATGATAAGGTTAGGAGGCTAGCAAGTGGTTTGGCCTCTTTAAATACAGAATCAGTGTATCACATCATTAGCATAGAAGAAAGTGGGGAAAAGAGTAAAACTGTTTCTGTACCATTATTATCCTCTTGGTTTAATACCTTCCAATTCCTCTTACTATGCTTACATGGAATTTAAATTTAAATTTTTTATTATTTGTATTATTTTTAAAATCTTGTTTTAATTATTTATTTAAGTAATCTCTACTCTGAACGCAGGGCTTGAACTCACGACCCTGAGATCAAGAGTCACATGCTCCACTGAACGAGCCAGCCAGGCGCCCTTAAAGTAATTTTTTTTAATTAGCTAGGATTCCTATATGGGTAACAGAAGCCACACAAGTTTGATCGTAAGAGTTGATCTCAGCAAGAGTTGAGTGGATATATAGTGTTAATCAATTGTGCAAGATCAGTTTATCAGATAATTGAGTACCTAAGTACTCAACAGGGAGAGAATCATACTGTTATAAAGCATGCCGTTTTCTTCTTGTTTATACTGTCACTTTCTTATATGTTGGAAGAGTTTTGTCATCCAGTCAGATAGGTCATGTAAGTCATCATTTAAAAATTTCTAGTTAACTCCATACAATAAGCTTATTAAAAAAAAAAAAAAAAAGCTAGGGAAAGAGGTTTTGAAGAGAGGAAAGCGGCGAGCACTTGGCAGGTGAGACAGGAGGGTCATTTGCAGACTATAATCAGTGTATACCAAGAAGAGCCTATCACTTCCTGGCTAATGAAGGCTGCAGTTTTATTAGCTTTGCTTGCGATTAGGGGCAGCTATCTCCACTTCACAGCGAGGGTTCCCATAAGAAATAACTGATATCCCAAGCTTCTTGAGTGTCTCCTTCATTCATTCAACAAATGTGTAATAAGCACTGTTTTCCTTGTGATGTTGTCCGTGGTTTCTAGTCGCCTTCAAAATCTTAACCTGTGTATATGTTTCCTCCATCAGAAAGCTGTGTTTCTTTGAGTTTTTAAATGGAAAGAATATATATGAAACTCGTTAGGCCTAGCCAGTGAATAAGAGTAGATGGGTTAGGGCAATTAATTAATTGAAAGCATGGAAATTATGAAATTTCAGGAATACCCCAGGAAACATATACTAGCTCATTTTACAGATGAAGATACTGAGATTAAAAATCCTAAGTAGGGATCCCTGGGTGGCTCAGCAGTTTAGCACCTGCCTTCGGCCCAGGGCATGATCCTGGAGTCCCGGGATCGAGTCCCGCGTCGGGTTCCCGGCATGGAGCCTACTTCTCCCTCTGCCTGTGTCTCTACCCCTCTCTCTCTCTCTATGTCTATCATGAATAAATAAGTAAAATCTTTTTTAAAAAATCATAAGTAGCTGAGCCAAAATGGGTTGCCCAATGAACCTGGTCTGCTCATTCAATTATTGAGCATTAGCCGTGTGCCGGGCACTGTACTAGGCTGATATAAAACACAGTCAGCTCACAGATATGTCAAGGAACAGTTAGACTGTGATGTGCTGACTTCAGTGATTGAGATATGCAGGTGGATACGTGCAGAAGGAGGTTACGAGCTCAGGCTGAGAGAGTTAGGAAGGCCACATGATACGGGACCGATTCTGAGCTGCTTCCCAAAATCGTATCGCTGAATACCTTATTTAGCCAGGTGTTGCGAACAGCTGAATTCCCAGGGCATTGGTTCTTAAACTGGGTGTGCATCGAACCCCCTGAAGGGCTTGTCAAAGCACAGACTGCAGATTCCATTTTTGAACAAGTTCCCAGGTAATACTGATGCTGCTGGCCAGGAGCCCACGTTTTGAAAACTACTGTCCTAGAGTATCCTCAGGTGTTACGTGTCTCTGCAAAGAGCATACAAGAAGAGCACTGACTTGCTGGGCAAAACACCTTACTTTATAAACCCGTCGTCTAAAGTATAAGGACACAGTCTAAGAATCTTTTCAGTAGGATACCAATTTCAAAATTTTAGATTACACAGTAATGTGAAAAATAAATACGTATGAACTTACTTGGGATTCTTCTTTTAAAGACGTGGATTCTGTGTCTGTACATAGCAATCAAAACTGTCTAAGGGTTAGTGATGTCTAAATTTTGATAGTCACAGTCCCTCAATGTAGAACCTCACTTTAAAATTAGACTGTGTCCCTGACTGGGCTGCTTCCTGCTGTTTGGGGAGATATTTGATCCTGCAGAGTACTACCGATTCCCACCCCCCTGTTCTTTCTGCCACTCTCTTTCCTAAAGTTCTTACACGTTGGGGGCTCTCTTTAGCATCTGAGCACGTGTTCCCTGAAGAAAGCCATGTTAGAGCAGGCGTGGAGAGACCCACCCAGATGCTGTGCTCGTTCCCAAGAAGAAAAGACAACTTTGTCACTCTGGAAGAGCCCTCCGTGGCTTTGCACACACCTCTGTAGCAGTCGGAGGCTCTGCTGGGCTGGCTGCGTAGCCGTGTAATGAGAAAAAGATTGTCCTCTTCCCTTAGTGTTGTTTTTAGATATCTGGTGCCAATATGTGTTTTGGAAGCCTTCTACGGAAAGGCACACATGCATTTTTAATGATAAAATGCTTATATTCATTAATTAGTCAACTTTAAACAAAGTAGCCATGAGAATTTATATACCTCAACAAATGCTGAGTATAGGCTTCTTTATTTTTTTTTATTTGAATTCAATCAGCCAAAATATAGTACATCATTAGTTTCAGATGTAGAGTTCAATAATTCATCAGTTGCATATAACACCCAGTGCTCATCACATCACGTGCCCAGCACCCAATTACCCGATCCCTCCTCCCACCTCCCCTCCAGCGACCCTCAGTTTGTTTTCTATAGTTCAGAGTCTCTCACAGTTTGTCTCCCTCTCTGATAACTCCCCGTTCAGTTTTCCCTCCCGTCCCCTATATGGGCTTTTTAAAAATTCAATACAGAGACTACATTGAAATTAATTTTCTATGTTTTCTTATCATCTACAATGTCCATAAAAAGACTATTTTTCTGACAGATGATGAATATAGTTACCTCTATTTGTGATTACTTCTTCAGGTCCCTTTGCCTTGACAAATGAAGTGATCAAAAATCAGATTATATGATAAATGCATAATTTCTACATTATACTGAGAAGTATCTATATATCTGTATCTATATATTCCTTGTTATACATTTATATATTTATATGTCTGTAAATTGCAGAACCGCAACCATTTCATATACATGTCTCTCAATATGAGAATCACAGAAGCAGAAAAATAATTATCAATCAACACCATTGTGTCTTCATCCCAAAGCACATTCTCTGGCAATAGTAGGTCCTCAATAAATAGTTATTAAGCGATGGGGGTGGATAAATGATTGAACTCGGTTTTTTACATGTATTTACTTCAGCTTTTATAGACCCTCCAAGAGATTTTCTTTTCTGTAAGTTATTTATTAATTTTATGTTCATTAAAATGACTCTGCATAATATTCAAACATATTTCTTCAATTCTTTAATGAAAATTGAAAACACACTGGGTACAAGATCAGTTAGAATAGAATACCTGCTTTCCTACATGAACACATGCTCCTTATAAATAAAGAAAATAAATGGCAAGGGGATGGAAGTAAATAGAAAAAAAACAAACAGAAAAAGAGAAGAAATAAGTATCAAGGTCTCATTATGACTTAACTATTTGTAGATGCTAAGCAAAACTCACTTTTAAGGATCTTTGAGAAAGTGTCCTAAAAACTCCATGGGAGGTGACTGATTTGAAGACCAATATATCTCTCTTATTTAAAGCTCTATTAACATTGCTTGTTTTTTGAGCAATAACTTTAAAAGTCAATCCATATTGATATTTATCATTATTTAAAAATATCAATATCTAAGATAGACATAAAAGTATTTATGAAAGTATCATTAATAAGCAACATTAGTAAGAGGGAACAACATATTGACAGGAAACGTGAGGCTTTTCTAACTTGAAGCAACCTAGAAATTTATCCTAATGATATTAAAGTACACATGGTGATGAAAAAACATTTTTAATTAATGAAATTTTCAGTTTTGGATACAGAAAAGTTTACCTGACCTTAGAGAAGGTTGAGACATTTCTAAGGCACCAGGGTAAATTTTAGGACTAACTGCAAAATCTCTGGTGAAGATATAGGAACACATTACTTTGAGGTTTCTTGTGAACTTTTGTTATGGTTTGATCATGAGTATCACACAAATATCCTTTGTCAGTGTGTTTTGGCAGTTCTAACAAGGAGACCAAGGAGTGAAGAGAATTACAGATTTAAAAAAAAAAAAAAAAAAAAGGAAAATGAGGTTGATTTTACACCAGAAAAATGCAGTGGGGAATTCTGTAACTTTCTAGTGAATTTTCTACCTCATTTCTGGGTCCACGATGCAGTGTTGCGAAATCTTTGTGAAAACCAAAAAGGTAAATTTCTGTCCAGAACCAAAACTTCATCCTCCTCAACAAGTTTCAGAATAACCTTTTGTTCAAATATTAATAATTAGGGTGATTTTGGATCTCAGAGACTGAAATACACATAGTCTGAAGTAGAAAGGGAGTTTTTCAGCTCACAGAATCTAAGGAGGTTTGACAACAGAGCCACTGGAAGGACACAGGTACGGCTTGGCCTCAGGAGCAAACAGAGCTAGAAATATACTGTCAGGACTTGCCATCCTGTCTTTGCTTTTCTCTTCTCTCTGTGTACCTGCTTCAGTCTCTCTCTTCATTAATCTTCTCACACTACATGGGATATATCAGTTCCTTTGTTCTACATCTAATAGCTACGGGTCGCTTGAGGGAAATAAACGTTCTTGGTGCTCCCTTTGGTACAAAGTCCTAAAATCACAAGGAAAGGATTTGCTGACTCAGCTGGATCCATTGGCTACCCCAGTTTGGCCTGGAGAATGAAAGACTAAGAGAAGTTCACTTTAGGTGCAGATTAATCCACCGTGGATATTATTAATCCACAGCAATAACCAGGCAACTCCCTTGGGTACCATAAAGTTTGACAATAGAGAATATGGGAGCCATTCCCAGGCAAAGGAGACTGTTGTGCTACTGGGCAGGAAAACTGTGTGTTACAAGGACCTACAGCAACACCAAGGGAAAAAAAAAACACATTATATTTGGGTCGGTTATACCTAGACTAGTTCATGGAAGTCTAGACTAGAGCCCGCGTAAGTGACTGTACATATTTGAGATCTATAGCTAAATAGCATACCTATTCCACAAGAAGAAAATCCTGATGAAGCAAATAGATTTAAATGATTGAGTATTATCTTCTTCATTAAATTCTTTTTGAATACTCACCTGAACCCTGTTGAACTCTTGCAAGTATTTATGGTCATCATTACGTAGTTAATCACATAATTGTTCTAGAATTGCCAGAATTGCAGGTCTGAATTCCTAGCTCAACTGTGGGTATCTTATCTTATGCTTCCTTTTACTAGAAGACTTCTGTACCAAGATTAGTGTAAAGCACATAATTTATTCCACATTCATTCTATAAATGATTCCTGAGAGCCTACTAATTTCTAAGCAATATACTCAAAGCTCAGGGTACGAAGATGATCAAAGATGATCCTTAAAGAGAGCATATGATTTGAGGACTTTTGTCTCGGTCACACTTGACATCGAAATCTAGCATAGGCAAATTCGATCTAGCAAGTGAATTGCCTCTCCAAATACCAGTAGTGTTTCTTGATGCAGTTTAGTTCGCCTATCCAGAAAAATCAGAATTTTCCTCCTGTTGAAGCCAAAAGGCTATTAATGCAAATCCCATTGAATTTGCATTTGGTTACATTTCTGATGGAAACATTCATATGCAAATGAAAATTCATGAAAAGATAGCCAGATAATTCAAATAGTTGCTGAAATATCAATATAGAAGTAGGATGTTAAAATGTCCACCCATCCATGTTTACTAGGTTACACTAAGGATCGTCGAGTGGGTCAGTGTTCTTAAAAAGCTTAAATTAAGTCGTGCCTTAAACATTTGACAGCATTCTACTAGGCCTGGGTTCAGAAAGGAGCAGTTAAATTACTTCCTGCTGCCACAGTGGTGAAAAAAAAGCCCCTGGTCGAATCAGTCAGGTTGTTCCAAAGGGGTTCATGTTTGATCCACCATTTTGTCCCTTCTATCTTTTCTTGCATTAAAGACAAAAGGTGACTTTTGATCGATGCTAAGTCATTTTGATGATCCAAAACAAGGAACAAATAGTTTGTGCAGGTTGGCAGTTCTTTGTGCTCTCTAGAGATTTAATGGTGCAAGTTAAATGACACCATCACATTCACTATTACCAACAGTGATTCGGAAAGTATCTATGGCATCATGAGCATACCAACAGAAAATTGATCTTAATCAAGGTTCATGTTCTTCTAGAAGATTTACGACTTGGGGGTGACTGGCTGCCTCAGTTGGTGGAACATGCAACTCTTGATCCTGGGGTTATGAGTTTGAGTCCCACGTTAGGGGCAGAGGTTCCTTAAAATTAAAATCTTTGGGAGGCCTGGGAGGCTCAGGGGTTGAGCATCTGCCTTCAGCTCAGGACGTGATCCCGGAGTCCCGGGATCTAGTCCTGCATTGGGCTGCTGCATGGATCCTGCTTCTCCTCCCTCTGCCTCCCTCTGTCTCTCATGAGTAAATACATAAAAATCTTTAAAAAAAAAACATAAAATAATAGAATAAAATCTTAGTAAATAAAAGATTTAAGACTTAAGATTATGAGAAAAGATTTAAATAAATTTCAAGATATAAAATCATCATCTCCTCTTACACATTCCAAACCTGTATTTGAAGGAAGTACAGGTGTTAGAATCAGACAGTTGCTCTTGTTCGACTTTTAGAAGTTGGAGTGGCAAAAGAGACTGTTTTGAGATCACACTATTCAGGATTGCTAGCGCTTAGTTTGTCTGCAAAGCGTGATGCTCCCCAATCTCCTTTTATTTGATGCGATGTATTAGTTCATAGTTTCAGGTGTTTTTAGAGTTCTGGTGCCCCTTGCTTTGGTGACTATCACCTATCATCCATCAGATTTGGAAAGCCCGAACCTAAGATAAGATCTTAGCCTCCCCCTCCCTGGCACACCCAATCCTTCCCCCAAGCCTAGTGTTTTTACTTGTCAATGTATCTCTCAAATCTAGCCACTTCTCAGTCTCCATCACCAATTCCTTAACCTTTATCTTGGCTTGGTTTATGGCAAGAAACTCCTAAGTGGCTTCCCAGAATCAGCTTTTCTTTTCCTTACAATCCCTATTTTACGATAGCCAGAGTTATCATTTAAAAATGCAGATAATTCCCAATTTCACCCAGTCATCTTCTTGCTTAATACCCTTCCATGGCTTTCTGTTTCTCTTAGAAGAAAACCCAAACCTGTAGCAGGACGACCACCTGCCTCTTGTTCTGGTTCCTGCCTGCCTCTCCGCCCTCCCATCGTATTGCTTCCCTTCCACTGTCTGCACATCAGCACTCTCTGTTTTGCTGGTGAAATGCACCGTGCTCCTTCCACTCCTCGCATCCTTGCACGTGGTGGCTCTTCCCCAGCTTCTAGAGCTAGTGAACTCCAAACTTTCTCAATTTAAGTTTTCTTGATCTTCTAGGTTCCATCAGCCCCCAACCCCACCCCCCCCGCTACTTCTTTCGTATCACCACACAACTTCCTTTCATAATATTTATGTGAGTTTGTAACTTTTTTTTTCTCGAGAAAAAAAAATCAGTTGTACTGATTGTTCTCATGTCTTCCTGAAGGATGAAACTGGATGTTTTTTGCTTTTTGAAACAAGACATGATACCTACCATATACCAGTCATTCAGTACTTGTCGAATCAACGGAAGGTTCCACTTTCTGTTCTTTTTATCTATAATCCACAAGTTCATGACAGTGAAAGCAACAATAAAAATGAAAATAAAAATAAAAATGGACTAGCTGGTCCCAACATCACCCTGCCACAAATTATCAGAAATAATTAGTATGGCAAATACTATATTATCTTTTATGGCAGAGAAAGTGAGGTGAAGAATATAGGGGAATCGAGGCTAACTGGTCTCAGAAACTATAAAAGTGGGGCTCCGCCATTAACCATACTAGCAAAGGACCTTTATTCATCTACTTACACGGTCTTATGCATAAAAATGTTTATTTAGGATATTTAAGCCACAACTTACTTCAGAGACATACCTAGAGGTTTCAAATAAACAAAATCTTGTGACATTGTGGCTGAAATGGATTTGTGACTATTATTCATTTCATGGAATAGATTCATAATTACAAAAGTTAAAAATCATATCAGAATCACACAGTGGCACAGCCAGTTTCTTTTGCTTTTGTGAAGTATTTCTGTTAATTCTGTTGTATTTCTTTTTGTGAGCTTCATTCCATCTTCAGGCAGCTTTAAAATGCTGAGCTAAATATTGAAATTATAGGGAAAGATAAAGTGCCACATACCATGATTTCTTAACAGAGTCCCATTATTATCTCTCTAGGAATATCTATCCTTTTGCATCTGTGTCAGATTGTGTAGTCCTGGCCATCTGTGATGTGCAGAGAGTGGAAGGTTAAAAGCTTATATTTAGCAACAGGATGTATCTGTGGTTAGGCACGTTAAGTTTAGTGGACAATAAAAAATTAAATATACCTTTCTTGAAAGAAAAGGAAGTTTTATACAGACTGCTAAAGCAGCTTTGAGCTCATATTATCTCTCAAGTTTCTGGATCTTAGAATGTAGCTCTGTTTTTTGTTTTGTTTTGTTTGGTTTGGTTTTTTAAGTTTTCCCTAGAAAACATTTCAAAATGTCTTTCAGTCTTTGTGAATTCTGCGGACTAGTATTCCAGGGAGAGGAAAATAAGATGTGCCTATTTAGCCTGAAGCCAAGTGTCCTCTTTTCTTTGCATATATTTACGAGAATAAGCATCCCGTCACCGATTGGTCACCTGCAACACTTCTTAGGACTAAACTAGGTATTGGGGGGTCTTTCTGCAAGTCAACAGTCGGCGCTCACAGTGATGTCAGTGGGCTCGGGCACCTGGGAGGAAGGCCCCACAGAGGCGTTGATGGTGTCCTTTTCTGATTCCAGTTAAGAATGCAAATTGCACATCAGACTTTGAGGAATACTTTGCCAAAAGAAAACTGGAGGAACGCGATGGCCATGCAGTCAGCATCGAGGAGTACCTTCAGCGCAGTGACACAGCTATCATTTACCCAGAAGCCCCCGAGGAGCTGTCTCGCCTTGGCACGCCAGAGGCCAATGGGCAAGAAGAAAATGGTGAGGCTGTAATTCATTTTTAGCCACTCCACTGACCTCTGCAGCTGTTACAATTACAAATGCACTACATGCCTGGGTGTTTACCTTAAAATTCGAAGAACAGCTGCAGAGGCATGGAATTTCATGAGCAAAGATTAGAACTGTAATTTTAGGGTATTGTGAAATTTTTTTTTTTTGTCAGCAAATTTGTGTCATTTGTACATCCAATAAAGAACAAGAACAATTAGAGCCTATTTCTCCGAGATAAAAATATCGAAACGGAGTCCAATGTTTCTGAAATATTTCACTTTTGAGGAACAAAAAAAGTTGGGACGTGGGGGGACCCTCCTTCTCTAGCTGCCACCTGAAGGGCCCTCTCCCGAGTCCCACGCGACCCAGGGTCGCACCACCAACCGCCAGCCACCTGGAGAGAATGTCCTCACTCATCAGCTGTTTGAATTTCCCCCCAAAAGCTCCAGTAATTAATTAACTCCCGGGCGCAGCGCGGGCAGGCGGGCCAGGCCCGAGGCCTGCACGGCGGTGGTGGTGGCGCTCCCGGCGGGCAGATTGCGGCGATGCCTGTCATGCCATCCCGGGCAGGCGGCCCATTAGCTGCCACTGCTTCACTGACCTTTTGGCCTGCTCCTCTCCCTCTCGTCTCCCGGCTACAGACCTGCCACCTGGAACTCCAGATGCTTTTGCCCAACTGCTGACCTGCCCCTACTGCGACCGGGGCTACAAGCGCTTGACATCCCTGAAGGAGCACATCAAGTACCGCCACGAGAAGAACGAGGAGAACTTTTCCTGCCCTCTTTGTAGCTACACGTTTGCCTACCGCACCCAGCTCGAGCGGCATATGGTGACGCACAAGCCAGGGACAGATCAGGTGGGGGGCTGGCTTTAAGTGATTTCTTTCTATAATAACCCCTTAGAGAAACGATATTGCTTTGATTGGCAATCATTATTAATTTTTCATGGCATTTTGAAGATGCAGATCTTTTAATGGTAATAGCTTTAATTGAGGTCTAAATGATTTTTTGATGGTCTCTTCTAATATGATTTAATAGTCTTATGTTCACGATCGAATGAGTGTGTTAATTTCTAATTTAGAAATTTTATTTGCACTTTAACTTGACTTCAGTTTCATTTTTATGTCCCACCAAAAGTGAATGAAATCGTGGCATTTTAATTATACATTATTAAACATCTCAGCAATTTTAATTCCATTTTTCACCTAGTTTTTACTCGGAAAAAAACATTTTTTTTTCCCCTATAGGATCTAAGTCAGAGTGAAGGAAGTGTGCATTTCTTTCATTCGCCACATAACACCTTTGGTTGCTTAGAGTATTTTTACAAGCTGCTACTAGTTTACGGAATCTAATGAAGTGTCTTTAAAAAAAAATTCAAAAGGGTATATTAAACGTATGTGTATATATAAAATGAGCCAGATTGATACCAAACTATTGGATGCACATTTAAAATGGTCCCTTTTGATTTGCATGCCTGTGGCCCAATGTTAAGATTGTTGTGCCCCTTTTGGCTTATTTTGTGTTAGAAATAAAACCTCTGTCTCGAACAGGTAAGCATAGCTTCTTAAATCCTTCAAACGTTTGCACAGGATTGATTCACAGCGTCCCTTACGTGTCTGAACAAAACTGCTCTTTCTGTCCTCCTGGGAGAATCGCCTGCAGATTGATATTATGTGTGTGAATGGTAACAGGGATGGTGGCCTCAAGTCCCAGCGGCTGGCCTGCTTGCAGATCCGAAAGCCTGCCCGATAAGCCTCGCCACCATCTCTGTTTTGAAAATTATTCAACGAGATATTCTACAACACTCTTATGTTTCCTTTCCTTGTGGGCATGGTTTTCTTTGAATGAGGAAAATGAGGATGACCGGACGTAATCAAGAGATGGCGATGATACTATATCATGGAATTTTACAATTGCAAAAGAACAGCTCGTGGAAACCGTCCCATTAGATCCGATTGGGCCTGTCACCTGAATGCTTCTCAAAGTTCAGTTACAAAAACTATGCTCCCATAGTTACGCTTATGTAACAGTTTATCTCCCCTTGCTTATATGCACAAGAACTCTAGGAAAAAAAAAAAAGTGCCTAGATATTTATCTAAGCATAACCGCTTTAAATTTCACATGCAGAAGTGTGATTGTGTTGGCGCATTATGAATGGTAGCTTTGGTGTTGAAAAGTCCCCTCATTTGCTCATGGCATTTACAATTAGTAAATTAAAATGATTGTATCATATTAACAGTGGCACAACTAAAGTTTATAGTAGTCCTCTGAGGGCTGTGGGGGGAGACAAAGCAGCTGTTGCTGTTTGTTTATGCAACTCAGCAACATATGAGCGCTGGTCCCTCAATGGCGCTCGGCGGGCTGGGCTCCGCTTGATCTTTGAAGGTTGCTGCTGTTTGAACAAACCTCCCTGTGTCCCATGTAACACCATCTGTCTCACTAGGAATGTGGGAAGATTCAGCACACCCTAGCAGTTGTCATACCGTTTCTGTGCTGTCTTTTTGCAAAAGGCTTTTGTGTCATTGCTGCTTGAAAAAGGCTGACCTCCTACCTTGAGCATCCAGAGTGGATGACTGTATTTTTTTTTTTTTTTTTTTTTTTAGAATTCTAAGTCACAGTGCTTTTTTTCCCTTGTTCAAAAAGGTCAGCTGTGTTTGATTATATCTTTGCTGCTTTTAACTTGTCTTTTCAGCAAACTTTTTTTTTTCTTTTTTGTCCCTACTCCCTAGCACACTACTAAAAAGGAAAATGAAAAGTCGTTGAAGTCTTTCCTACTGGCCTGTGATAAAACTGCTCAAGCAGCCTTAACCCGAGATGTTGTCTCTTACATTTTGATAATGAATCAAATCTGATATGCAACACATCAGGAAAAACAGGGTTTACATTTGCTACTAGCCCAGTGAATGGGATATTTAAACATGCTTATCGTGTAATGAAATATTTATAGTCAAGAATTTTTTTTTTTGTTTGTGTATGTGTGCCTTTTTTCTTCTTCTTTAAAACTGATACTGCTTTAGTATGAGCTATACTTCTACCGTGATACAGAAAATTTAATAAAATTAGTTATCCGCAAGGGGAGTGTTTTTTGGAGGCCATTTAGAATTTTCAGAATAATATTTATTTTTTTCCTTGACAAAAACAGTTGCATTCCAACAAGGGATCTTCAGATTTTAGAATGTGCCATAAACACAGAGAACCACAAACATCTTTACAATTATACTTTCTCATCTCCAAAGGCTCAAAGAAACATTTTGGAAAAGAGACTACAGAGATAATTCTAAAGCTAGTGTTGGATGCGCATGTGAAAGCACTTTTTTTTTTTAATTTGTTCCAATTTTATTGCCAACATTATCACTTTTATTGCAACTCTGAAAGACCGGGCAAATAAATAAACATGCACTCAAACCTTTTGGCCTGTCTGAAAAATGGAGGCCTTTTAAAAATATTTGTAACAAATTTCCTTTGTTCCTCCCGCACAACACTGATGTCAGTCCCTCTCCTTTTACAGCACCAAATGCTGACCCAAGGAGCAGGTAATCGCAAGTTCAAATGCACGGAGTGCGGCAAGGCTTTCAAATATAAACACCATCTGAAAGAACACCTGCGAATTCACAGTGGTGAGTAGCAGAGGTGCTGGTGCTCACATTTGCATTTTGTTTCATTAGGGGAGTTTTAAAAGATTGTTTAAAATTTACCCGATCCTGGTGGCAGCTTTTTTGGAACTACCCTTTTAATTTCACAAACTATGTGAGCCTGCTCTGCCTCCATGAGACTTGTGGTTCCACCAATGGCATGATCTCATAATAAAAAAAAAAAAGAAAGAAAGAAAGAAAGAAAAGGAGTGTTTATACTTCCTAAAAATTGCAAATGCTTTGATTTATTACAAAACCTAGAGGCTCCTTTTTGTCCTTTCAAACACTCCTCTACAGATTAAATATTTTTGACCTGAAGAAACTCAGCTGGCAAATTCTGAAGGGTATTCATTTTTGATACCTAACCATGAAAGAAAACGTTGAAGAATTTTGGATGAGAGCTTTTGTATGATAAACGTTCCTTGATTCCTGGGAGCTGTATATTACAGAACAACATCCTACCACTGAGATTTCTTCTTTATAACTATTTTGATAGCTCTGCCAAGCATTTTATTACCAAATTGGATGCTTTTCAAAGGACTAGTTGGATTGGTAGAATCAATGGAATCTCTACAGAGTTGATTAAAGCCATGGCTACACTTCCCTTTAAATACTGTGACATCTTTATTGTGCTATTGACCACACATTAATCTGACACTCTGTTTAAATAGGCGGCTGCCGATGGCAAGACAAGATTTGGAATCTTGGCTGAAAAAGGCATAGATAGCCCTCACCTTCCACTGCTAACATCTTGAATTATGTTCTCTCAGGGTAGATAAAGCCCAGCAACAGTTATGGCCACATAATTCTAAGCTAGGCACCCAGAATGTAGAGGTTCCCCCCATTGTGTTCCTTCCATCTGGTTTCACAAATTCTTGCATTGGTAGACAATCGCCATCATTACCCAATCGAAGAAATGTAATGTTAATTTTGATTGTCATTTTAGGTGAAAAACCGTACGAGTGCCCAAACTGCAAGAAACGTTTCTCCCATTCTGGTTCCTACAGTTCACACATCAGCAGCAAGAAATGTATTGGTTTAATCTCTGTAAATGGCCGAATGAGAAACAATATCAAGACGGGTTCTTCCCCTAATTCTGTTTCTTCTTCTCCTACTAATTCAGCCATTACCCAGTTAAGAAACAAATTGGAGAATGGAAAACCACTTAGTATGTCTGAACAGACAGGCTTACTTAAAATTAAAACAGAACCACTAGACTTCAATGACTATAAAGTTCTTATGGCCACGCACGGGTTTAGTGGCACTAGTCCCTTTATGAATGGTGCACTTGGAGCCACCAGCCCTTTGGGAGTTCATCCGTCTGCTCAGAGTCCAATGCAGCACTTAGGTGTAGGGATGGAAGCCCCTTTACTCGGATTTCCCACAATGAATAGTAACTTAAGCGAGGTACAAAAGGTTCTACAGATTGTGGACAATACGGTTTCCAGGCAAAAAATGGACTGCAAGGCTGAAGAAATTTCCAAGTTGAAAGGGTATCACATGAAGGATCCATGCTCTCAACCTGAGGAACAAGGAGTTACTTCTCCTAATATTCCGCCTGTAGGTCTTCCAGTAGTGAGTCATAATGGTGCCACTAAAAGTATTATTGACTATACATTAGAAAAAGTCAATGAAGCCAAAGCTTGCCTCCAGAGCTTGACTACTGACTCAAGGAGACAGATCAGTAACATAAAGAAAGAGAAGCTACGTACTTTAATAGATTTGGTCACTGATGATAAAATGATTGAGAACCACAACATATCCACTCCATTTTCTTGCCAGTTCTGTAAAGAAAGCTTTCCTGGTCCCATTCCCTTGCATCAGCATGAACGTTACCTTTGTAAGATGAATGAAGAGATCAAGGCAGTCCTGCAACCTCATGACAACATAGTCCCCAACAAAGCCGGAGTTTTTGTTGATAATAAAGCCCTCCTCTTGTCATCTGTACTTTCTGAGAAAGGAATGACAAGCCCCATCAACCCATACAAGGACCACATGTCTGTACTGAAAGCGTACTATGCTATGAACATGGAGCCCAACTCTGATGAACTGCTGAAAATTTCCATTGCTGTGGGCCTTCCTCAGGAATTTGTGAAGGAATGGTTTGAGCAACGAAAAGTCTACCAGTATTCAAATTCCAGGTCCCCATCACTGGAAAGGAACTCCAAGCCGCTAGCTCCCAACAGTAACCCCCCCTCGAAAGACTCTTTATTACCCAGGTCTCCCGTAAAGCCGATGGACTCCATAACTTCACCATCCATAGCAGAGCTCCACAACAGTGTGACGAATTGTGATCCTCCGCTCAGGCTAACCAAACCTTCTCATTTTACCAATATCAAACCAGTCGAGAAATTGGACCACTCGAGGAGTAATACTCCCTCTCCCTTAAATCTTTCCTCCACATCTTCTAAAAACTCCCACAGTAGTTCTTACACTCCAAACAGCTTCTCTTCTGAGGAGCTCCAGGCTGAGCCTTTGGACTTGTCATTACCAAAACAAATGAAAGAACCCAAAAGTATTATAGCCACAAAGAACAAAACGAAAGCTAGCAGCATAAATTTAGACCATAACAGTGTTTCTTCATCATCTGAAAACTCAGATGAGCCTCTAAACTTGACTTTTATCAAGAAGGAGTTTTCAAACTCAAATAATCTGGACAACAAAAGCACTAACCCAGTGTTTGGCATGAACCCATTTAGTGCCAAAACTTTATACACAGCTCTTCCTCCACAAAGCGCATTTCCCCCTGCCACTTTCATGCCACCAGTCCAGACCAGTATCCCTGGGCTACGACCATACCCAGGACTGGATCAGATGAGCTTCCTACCACATATGGCCTATACCTACCCAACTGGAGCAGCTACTTTTGCTGATATGCAGCAAAGGAGAAAGTACCAGCGGAAACAAGGATTTCAGGTAATGAGACCCATCCTTTTGCTCTGAACAGAGGACATGAGAATCATATATTACATTGTGTATGTGCATGTGTGGGGGGCGGAAGAAAACGTAGTGAAAAGCATCAAGCGATGTGTTTTCAGCAGACATAGCAGAGTTCGTTTTCACTTGAACCTCAAAACTGACTGGGCTAGACAAACAAATGGAGAATCAGTGGAACACTGAGCTGTGAAGGCACATCTGCCTTACAAAAGTCAAAGAACTTAACGCTTATCTTTGAGGTTTTTTTAGATTGATCTGTACGCTTTTAGACTTATATGGCGGATAACCGTATTTGACAGGACTTACATACGTGTTAAAGGTCAGCGCCTAGAACAGCCACATACTTGTACAGGTGTCCACAGTTTACAATAGTACACGTGTAAATGGGATGTGTCCTGGGTTTTATAGAAAATCGGGTGTGTCGGAGAGCAGTTTTAAACATATTTCGCATGTTCCACTTAACTTTGTATGTGCCTTTCAGACCAGTAAATAATCTATGGTTCGCAAATACAAAAGCAGGTATGTTTTAACAACCTGGGAGTATAATCCCTGTTTGCAAAATAGGAGCAGAAGTAGCCGTGCACCTCTGGAACAGCTGTTCCAGTATTCCAATTTACAGTACATCTGCCCTCTTTGTAAATGTATTTAAGCCTATTTAATCTCCTCTAATATTAATTAGTGCAGACGTAGTCTAAGAAAACTGAACTGTGAGCTCGCAAATGGAAATGTATGTTATCATGCAAGTTTGCACTCCTTTGGATCAAGACAAAATAAATATCAAGAAATTTAATAATTTACCGATCCACATTCATTATTGCTCAATGCTGAAGGCTGTTTTAACATAGATAGAACATTGATAAAAAGTGTTATTAATATTCCCTATTTCAAATTAGAAAATTAAATATAAAAATATAGCTTGAGGCCTTTAGTTGGTAGACATACATTTAAATAGATTGCATAATAATAACATTTTGTACCTAAATATAAAATTCAATTAAAATGGGGTTTCTACAGCTACAGATCATTTCTAAAGTTAACCACACTGGAAAAAAAAAAAAAGCACAAATTCTGATGTTTGGTTCTCCCTCGTGGGTATTTCCTGATATGAAAGGAAAACTAAGGATTTTAGAAAATGTTATGCCCTTCTCACCTTCAGAGCTGACCATTTTCTACCCTTGAAAAACAATGGGCAAGACCATCTAGGGTGGAGAAGGTTTCTATTCTTGTCGAAAGGTGAGACCTCCTCCATTGTTCGTGGAAAGTAATGGGGTTTTCTTTTTAAGGAAAAAAAATGAGATTGATTAATCACAAACCCTTTTGAGGTTCTCCAAATGTCAGCCTACGTGAAGTTGTTTGGTATAAAGACGAAGAGGAGAGACTGTGTTGAACTGTGTGATTATATCACAGGGAGAATTGCTTGATGGAGCACAAGACTACATGTCAGGCCTAGATGACATGACGGACTCCGACTCCTGTCTGTCTCGAAAGAAGATCAAGAAGACAGAGAGTGGCATGTATGCATGTGACTTATGTGACAAGACATTCCAGAAAAGCAGTTCCCTTCTGCGACATAAATACGAACACACAGGTATGAGTGACTTTGACTAGCTAGTTAGAGCTTCCCGGCCTGCTGTACATTTCATAATATTTAATGAGCACACTGGTGCGACATAAGATGTAGCATATGCTGATGCCTTCAACAAGGAAGAAATCATGCTTTTGCCTAGCTCAGGAGGACTTTTTTGTTGCCTGTTTATTGGATCGTTCATGTGTTTATGAGTGTGCTTGTCTTCATATCTTTCCAGTTCATCTGTAAGCCAAATCCCCAGATCCCGTCAAAGGTATATCTAAGTGGCCAGGGCCATGAGATGCCGCGACACCAGCCAGTTATTGCAAACACGTTCAGGTTCTCAAGTTGTAATGACTCTATATACGTACAAGTTTAATGAAAGATTCAGTCAGTATTAGATGTATTAGATTTATCACCCGAACTTCAAGTCAGCTGCGACTTGGAGGTGGTCCTGTTTCATCTTATAAATTGGCCGCGTTTTGAATAAAGCAAAAGTGTTAGCACTGCGAGAGGAAAAGGTAGAAGTCAAGTAAGATGCCAAGTGAGCTACCGAAACTACTTCTATTTGGAAGACGAAAATAAAACTTTCTAAATTTAATTAGCTTATTTCCAATTCCTGCATTACTAATTAGGAACAATTATACAGAGTTGACGAGATAGCAGCCTAGTTCTTCCCTATGAGTAGAGCGATAGTGGGTTGATTTTTCAAAAGAAAGGCGAAGGACCATGATGTGGAGCAACATGGGATCCCACAACCCAGGATCTGATCTCCCAAGTGGAGCCACGCCTTTCTCTCCCTCGCTCTCCCTCCTTCCACCTTTAACCAGCAAGTCAGCCAACCGCACCCCCCACCTCCTGCCACTTTCCCCTCCACCCCCCATTCCCCACCTTTCCTTCTCTAGAAATTTGGCACGCTGTACTGGCCCTCGATGGGAAAAGAGACAGTGTAGGATCTCAATCAAAATATTGGCAGGGGGAAATTACATAAAAACGCTCATTTTAACAGAGAAAGTCTAGTATCAAACATTTTCATATAGAGCGAAAAAATTAGCCCAACAGTGATTTGTGGGGGAAAAGTGGTGAAAAGACAAAAAAGCAAAAGATAAAAGCAGAAAGGGTAATGTGAGTACTTTCTTCTTATTCTAAGGCCATGGTGCCCTTTTCAGTGACTGGAAACTATCCTTGGGGAGCACTCCCCCTCCTCCTCTTCCCTCCTCCCTCACTGGGCCTATGAGGGAGGCAGCCTGAGGGTCAGGGGGTGGGGAGGCTGGGTAAACCATAGGTATTGAGGGTATCTGTGAAGAGAACAAGGTCGCTAAATAAGTAACAGTACCCTTATGGCAGCCGCCTCAGTAATCTCTCTTTCTCCAACTGTCTGATACTGTTATTATTGTAAAAGTTCAACTGGCACTAACTTTAAAGACAACCTCGTTTGGAAGGCAAATCCCAATAGTTTTGATACTTGTGTGATGTAATTCTGTGTCTGAAACGCCAACATTTTCCTAATTTTGCCTTTTATCAGAGATATCGAGAGATGTTTTCTTAATGGCCACATCCTATTTAGATACTGACGAAGATATTTTCATATCTAAATTCAACATTTTAATCAACCTCAACTATATTTTGTATTTCATTATTCAGCTACAATAGGCACATCACTGGAGGCCTCTCTCCCCCTCTGATTGGTTTTATTAGATGACCATATGCAAACTCTATCGTTTGCTACATGGTGAGTGTAAAACCTCTATTTTAGCGAGGGCTGTCGTACATGTTGACATCCAGTCAGTATCTTTATTTCTTATAAATGAGATAGTCCATAAAGTTCATAGGCACAGAGACAGTCGAGAGACCCAAAAGTTGACCATCCCGGGGGTACCTAATCAAGTTGCAAACTGTGCCGTATCTTAAAGAGGAAAAATAAAGTGTTGGGGTTCTCGAAGATGTGAGAAGATCTGCTGCCTAGAAGTAATGTATAGCAACGAGACGCTAACCATCCAATGGTTTCTTTAAACGTGTGATTAATTATCCTCCTGTTGGCTTCCTAGCTTGTCAGCTTTCCAGTGTGTTAACTTTTTGGTCTCTTGACCAAACATTTCATGACATCACTACTGTCCGTGTGTTAGGTTTCATCACCGTGTGAAGTTCTTCATGAATCCTCTAGCACCGGGATGTATGTAAAAATTTAGTCCCTTTTCCTTCCCTAACTGGGCCCCAGCAGCCTTTTGTTTGTTTGTATCAAGTACTAGTAATACTAGTACTATCTTGATAATAATATTATCAAATACTAGTAATACTTTGGGAATGTACTGAGGTGAACACTGTAGGTGAGACCAGTCTTTGAGTTGATTGAGTCTAGGGTGGGGAAATGAGGCTGAATCGTGAGTTGACTATGTGCTGATTTTACAAATGTGTCCTTGATAAAGTGTGCTTGTTCCACCCGTCCACGACTTAACCTATAGAAGGGCTTAGATTAAGAAGGAAACTCTGAGCTACTTATTCTTGAGATCCTGGGCTCTCTTTCCTTGGCCTGTTTAATGATTGACTTCCTAGGCAGACACCAAAGACACAGTGCTTAATTTTCCTCACCAACAGCGTATTGCTTGCTTGCTTGCTTCCTTGCTTGCTTTTCCTGGGGCCAGGGACTAGGATGGAGACTGGGTACAAGAAGGGAACACTCCACAAATGTTGACTTCAGTGGAATTAGCTGTCATAAGCTAGGACCGCGGAACACAAAATCTGAAACTCCTGTTAGGCACCGTCAAGGACTTTTTTGTCTTCCACTAAGATTTAAATCTGACATTTATTGAGTACTTTCTCTATTGAGACATTGTGGTAGGTACGCCTAAACTTACCTTATTCAGAAAGGTGATAAGAATGTTTCTACTTTTGAGTAGATAAAGTCAAAGTTTTAAACAAATTACCAATTTTGTTTCTCAGTTGTAACATTTTTCAGACCACAAACCTTCCATTTATTAACTTTAGTTATCATTTTAGCTGTCAGGTGAATCACAAACCTTGAGATTAAGGGAAAAATACTACCCTAAAAAAGTTTTGATTCGCTCAATGTCAACTTGGATGTTTTTCTGAATCTTGTTCCTGTGGAAATTTCATTCCAGGAATCTTGATTTGAATCAGGTAAACCAAGCAAACAAATTTTAAAAAGAGATGAATGTCTAAGTCAGTTCCTACTTAAACTGAATGTCTTAGAGACTTACGGGCGGCACTTCCGGAGAGCACTAGAATATTTAGTGCGCAGTAGAGGTCAGTCCCCACCGCCTTTGCCCCCAGAATCTATCCTCTGCATGGCATGATAGCCGCACATTTCACCCCTTCAGATCGCCAGTTCGTAATGTGGAATTAATATACTTCTCTTACGAGCGTGGTGTTTGTTATCGATTGAATTCCCTGGGAATCCATTGCCTGTAACCAGACTATCTAGACAGTCGACTGCAGTTTAATGGGCAGCCCCCCAGCATTTCTAGTGGGGCTTGAAACTTGTCCTGGAGAACGTGTATTTTCTCTCGCTCTCTCTTCTCAAAATACGCTGCTCTGTATTTTGTTCCTTTGGAAAAGAGGGAGCCATGTCAGCTGTGGTGACTGTAGTGCTCACTCACGATTACTCACAGCCGACCCGTGGAGTCACCTAAATCTCCCACCTTCTGTGCTCCTGAGCCGATGGGACACCCAGCGAAGGTTGTAGGACAGCTCTCCCTATGCGTGCAACTAAAGTACCGAGAAATTTTTCATCCATGATTTCTCTTCTTTTCCATTCAGATGTACTTCTTCTTCCTTGGACTCTGGTCCTTTTCTTGCTTACAACTCGGGGAGTCACTTAACATGTATTGATAAAAAGCAAATAAAACGATCTACCATTAACGGAGTGCTTCCCACGTGCAGTCCTTGTACTAACTACTTCACCTCTGTTGCCTCCTTGACTCCTTATGCCTGGGTCACAAGTGAGGCCCCCCAGTGACTTCCCTCTTAGCAAAAAGGACCCTCATCCTCAGAGGGGTTAACGTGCCTGCGTCGCGCAGCTGGTTGTGAGAGATGGATTTGAACCCAGACAGCCAGACTCCAGAACCCGTCTCCCCCATTCCGCGCCGTGCCCCCCTGTGAATGAATCCCCACGGTCAGAAGCGTCCCATCCTTGCTCCTGGTAGCATCCCTTGCTCTGAGGTCCCAGTACACACGAGAGAGACACGCCATTCGTGCATCATGACTTGAAGTGTGCCCGAAGGCCAAACCTCTGCCTTTCTCCCAAGTAAATGCTTCTGCTTCCTGTCAGGTTACCTTCCCACCACGGTGGTCTTGTCAAAGGGAAGGGCACACCATCTTCCCGAACTCTCGGCACTCCACGGGATCCCTCTCTTCTGTTATTCAGTTTACCCCACTCAAAACATCTCTTCTAAGAGTCAAAAAGTGGTTCTTGTGTAGTGTGAATCATGCTTTTTTGTTTTTCTTCAGGCCACTAGCTGCCTTGAGGTAGATTACCCGAATCTTCCCTATTTCCAATACAATGAGTAGTCACCAACAAATACTTGTCCGATTTCTTCTCTTGCAGGTAAAGAACTTCCTATCCCAGTACTCAGTACTAGCCTTACCGCATCTGTCATCACTACATTTATTATTGGACGTTCCAGCAAGATAAAGACCATTAATGAAATAACATATAGCCGCCCACGGCGTTTTCTAAATAGTAGCATGCCCTAGAGGCATTCAATAACATTATTAAAGAGATTTGATTACTAATTGAGATTATATATCACCACATAACCGAATACCTGAAGTGCGTAGAATGGGTTCCTAATCTTATAACATGACACTCAGCAAATGAAAATGGGGTTGAATCCACTAATGCTGGTTTTTAATTTAATCAGCTGGAATGCAAGTTTGTATTAGGAAACGTAGTCACAGAGCTTCATGTGTGTTGTGATAGTGCGTAGTGCCCTACGTGACACATTTCTGACTTTTTTTTAACTCTGGAGCATCAGTCTGATAACTTTTTTTTTTTTTTTTTTTGGTCCATTCTATTTTGGAAATAAACTTTTAAGTATGGCAGCTATGGAAGGTGTTGAAGGCATTCCAGTGCTATTTGTGGCCTGGAATCAACCAGATGTGTTTAGGCTTGGCACTAGTTTCAAGTTCCAAACACTGGTTCGAAACTGCCTGGAATGCCAAAGGAAATTCAGCATTCTCTAGCTGAGGAGTCTCTTAACACTCCACCAGTGCCTGACATCTCATGGAAAACTTTAGAGGGAACACACTCTTTGGGATTAGCTCAGCCTCCGTGACATCCCTCTCTCTACTTCGTGTTTCCAGAGCGATTTCTTCTCTAATTTTTATCCTTAGAATCATACGGCTGCTAAGACATTCCTCTTCACATCACCTTGCCTCTGTTTCTGCTCCTGCCTACCTGGGCTGTCCGCTCCTGTGTGAGACGGAAAGTCCGTTTCCAAAAGCGACCATTTCTGATGTTAAGAAGCTCAGGGTGGGGGACCCCTGGGTGGCTCAGCGGTTTAGCCCTGCCTTCGGCCCAGGGTGTGATCCTGGAGACCCGGGATCGAGTCCCACGTCGGGCTCCCT
This sequence comes from Vulpes vulpes, assembly GCF_048418805.1. NCBI lineage: Eukaryota > Metazoa > Chordata > Mammalia > Carnivora > Canidae > Vulpes > Vulpes vulpes. The sequence goes on along the minus strand of NC_132784.1, from coordinate 26,450,026 downwards.
GCGTGGAGCCTGCTTCTCCCTCTGCC
>NC_132784.1:26317500-26445000 GCF_048418805.1 Vulpes vulpes | reverse complement strand
AAGAAAAGAAAAGAAAGAAAGAAAAAGGAAAGAAATCCCACTCCATAATCAAGAGACATGCATTTTAGTAACATCAGATGCATTCTTCTCTTCACCCTTATCAAATAGCTACTATTCCCACACTCTTAGTTTGAAGTCTAACCCCTTTTTTTTTTCTAGAATAGGGGGTAAGGGGAGGGTGATGCAACGTTGGAACAACAGAACATCCCTGTCCATTTTCTCCAAAAGCCTTTTGTATCTGGCAGATCTGTGCAATCTTTTCTTTTTTCACATGACACTGTAGGCCTAGGCCTGAAATAACGGGGAAGAGAGATGAGTATCAGGATCTCTCAGCAAGAACTGAAAACAAGACATACGTCTTCTTTAGCTTGAGTTGGACTGGGGGCAGAGTGGGTGGGCTCAGAGGAAGGAAAAAAGAATGGAGTATTTAGATAAATATGAATAAATTTATTAGAGACTTTGCGCAATCAGATAGCTCCCGTCCCCCCACCAAAAGGGTTATTTTCTATCTTTCTGAGGATGTAAGCCTTAATGAAAGCAATCTTAGTCACAAATTTGAGGAAATTGCCCGATAATGTGTTTCCATGTGTTTGAACTGAAAAATTGTTAACCACGCTTTTGCTCCAGGATGTGTGAGGGCCATTCAGGGGCTGCAGGGCCGTAGATAGTCACACAAACAAGCATGTGTATATCTGGAGCCCCACACATTGTAATAAACACAGCTGCATTTATTTGAGTATGTGATCCCATGTACATGTAAAAACATTCAAACAAACACACTCAACAGATTTATTTGATTGTGCAATGGGGCAATTATTCAAATAAACATGCTGGTGCAATTATTTGAATCTCACATTGCATGTTCATCAATCAACAGCACTAAAAAAACTAAAAAATGGGGGGGTGTGGAAACACCAAAGAATTTATGTGGGAAAAAAATATATGTGAAAACAACCTTATTATAGATTTTATAGGGTTAGCCAAAGTTATGGCTCCCTCCTTAACTGTAACTCAACTATTCTGTATTCAATGACATTTGTTTCTAATGATTGATCGATTCATTCATTCACTTGATCATTACATTGGGATGGCCACAACCTTCAGAGTCATTTAATAATGAACTTTACAAACCTGAATTGGGTAGAAATGTGAAATCTCTGTATTTGAAGTGCAGAATAGTTCTTCCTAGGTATCTTACGTCAAGGGGACACTGTTTAAATTATGATCACTTTAAATAGCACTCCTATAAATCTAAAAACTTTTATGCATACAACAAAACATTCCTACATTTGAAGACATTAAAAAAAATCACAGGTGACTCATCCGATCATTTTATATATTAATAAATATTATGACATATATGTGAACACATCACGAATCATATAGGTGTACCAAGAGGCAATTTATGCCTCTCTTAAGTATGTACTGACATAACCTAATATACTAAAATGGGAAGGGGCGTTTAGTCACTGAAATATGCATCGTGTAACAAAGATGAAGAAAATACATGGCTTGTGCCCATCATAAAAAAGATTCAGACTGAAGGCTTAGCTTTGGTTTTTATTCAATTAAATTGTTAAACTGTGCACAGTGATTTTTTTTTAGAACTTGAGACATTTGTGATGTTGGCTGTTTAAATCTTTGTTACCTTCGCTGTGAATTGAAATTGTACATATTTAGTAAATCATGCAGACAAAACAAACTTTTTAGACAATATTTTTATTGGAGAGTTTTCTTTTCCTGTATCCATGTTAAAAAAAGAAAAAAGACCTCCTTTCCCAAAATAAAAATGTCAATACTAAATTTAAAGAAGTATAAAGGAATGATTGCTTCCTTTAGAGCTAAATATTTAAATAAACATGGAGATCATTGGCAACCTGTTCTTTTGGGCTAATAGGCCGTGTCCAATTTTTTGGGTCTGATGTTTCAGAGGGCCTCTGTTTCAGGGTTGAAGATGATCTATTAATCTCTGAATTCAACAAATGCTATTGAATAACAGAAATAAATCCCTCAGTCTTCATTTGTATGTGAAATACGGAGCTAGAGGAATGACACTGGGATGTCATGATGCTGAATATGCCACAAACTAAAACTCTCTTGATTAAAACAGGCGCCCACCACCCATAATCTAGTATGACATGTTAAAATGCTCCAAAATATTGGAAATATAAAATGCACATGACTGTTCCCATTTGGCCTTGAGATGAATATGACAACGATTCTGATAATTTTAGTCAAAAAAAAAATGATGAGTAAAAAGTACATGAAGATTAAAGCAGTGACAAATGATCTTTTAAGTGTTCTAATTGGTCTTTCTCATTCATATCTTTGATTCTACAGAAATTGCAAATCCTGATGGTCCTGATTTGTAAGAGTACCCATCAGCTTTCTCTCTTTCACTTCACAGAATATGCCTGTTAGATTTGGAACGAAGAATAAGCCCCCAAAATGTTAAAAATAGACTACTGCCCTGGCAGGAAATTTAGCATTGGCAAGCCCAGAACTCAGAAGGAATTGATCTAACATAAGGAAACATTCAAAGAAAGATTTGTGCATTACTATCTTGTTCTGACCATTTTCAGAGTGGTCAAATGGAAGGATGAGAGAGAGAGAGTGTGTGCGTGCATAGGTTTTGTAGACTTGGTATGTGTACAGTGAATATTTAGTGTTAAAAAGCAACACTAGAGGTGAAAGGAGCTGGAATGGAGTGTTTTTTGAGACATTTTATAAATCATATTGTTATCTTGCACAAATGGGAAACACTTAAAATGTCGGTACTGGAAAAATAAAAGGTTCAGAAGACAACATCGCAAAAAAAAAAAAAAAAACGCTATGTAATTTATAAGATAGGCCAACAGTAAAAGAGAGAAAATATTAATTTACCTTTACTCTTTTTATAAGAAACTTAGATTTTAGCTTATGACCTTTCCTTAGAGGAGAATCAGTTTTACCCATTCCTAAAACGGTCTTGTTATAGGGCAAACAAGCATAGTTATACTTCATTCTAGTTTTGTTTAGGAAAAGAGGAATAGAGTCTTCAAATTACTTGGAAAAAATATACATGAATAAAGGGATATAAATTTAGAGAGGAAACTCGAGAACATCCCTACACTCAGAGAAAACGTTATGTGTGTTTAGTGACCACAAGCAACTTAGACCTTGGTTTCTACATCTCTTCTGAAAGATACCACTTCCAACACAAACAATATTTCCCAACTCTGTAGTGCAGCCCAGGATTGGTGCAGACATAAAGGGAGAACACCAACTATTGAATAACCCTCAACCACTTCCTGCAGTCCTGAAACATCCAGTGGAGGTCAACCACTGCATTATTGAACATGCTTAGAAAGTGTGAGCTCATGAGTTTCCGGCTGAAGGTACATCTAAGCAAGAGGGGGAAAAGAGAAGTACAAGCCAACCTGCCCAGCTTCTATTTTTTTTTTTTAACACTTAAAATGCCATTTCTGGAGAAAGTAGGTCTTAGAATAATCAGCCTAACATCTGAGTAAACACTTTTTTTTTCCTTTTCCATAACATAAAGTGGGTTTCTGTGACTAAAGACCATTCCATGCAAAGGAACATTTCAGTCAATTTAGAATAAGTGGTGATGGAACATAAAAGAAAAAACTCTTACGAACAAGAAGAGTCCTAACCACAAGGGCTGCTTATTATGTACTACCTTGGTTTTGAAGATGGAGATTAAAATAAGGATTCATACAAATAGTTTTCCAGGAATTGTCCTGATCCCTTGAATCACATGCTTTCACCTACAGATCACTCTATGAACATGCTATAAACTCCTCTATGGCCCGACCACATTGTAACACGTTTGGTGTCTGCATTAGAAGTGTCCAAAATCTTGTTCTTGTTCTTTAATAAAACTCTCCTATGACTTGGGTAAGGAAGAGAATCTTTATGTGTGTCACACTTGGAAAAATAAAAGCAGTTAATGCACCAGCCACATCTTGTAGATAAGGAAGCTGAAGCCTACCTATCCTTGAGACCACACTGGTTATTGGTTTGTTTCTATTCCTGAATGGTCTAGAAAGCCCTTGAGCATAGACTGTCGGAACCCCAGCCTCCTGACAGTGCTCTCTTCAACATGTCACGGTGGAACCCTCCTTCAAACGCCTATGGAAGCATGGAAAGAAACGAGCCAGTTTCCCCGCTTCCCGCCAGCAGTCTGTCCTGGTCCTCAAGAACTCTTCATGCACGGATGGAATGGAAATAATCGACCTTGGAAAGGCGGTATTACTCCGATCACATCATCATCTGAGGGTCCTTCAGGCTCCGGGACTAGCATCTCCTCCAACAGAGAGAGGGAGAACTGCTGGATTCTGAAGAATCCGAGGTGGTCAGAGGAAGCAGCAAGGCCCGGGGTACCAGGGGCGGCAGGAGCGTCCTGCACCTGCAGTGTGACTGCTCTGAGATAGCAGGGCCAAGGCAAGAACACCCGGGGGCAGAGATCCTGTCTCATCTGAGGTCTTGGCTTTTAAAGTTCTGGGGCTCAGAGGGAATAAAAGCCCAAGTCGTTCCCAGCAGAGCGAAGTCCCGAGGCCGGGTCTCCAAAGATGCCTTATTGCTTCTACCGGTGCTTCTAACACTTCCTCGATTCTTCTGTCCTATAATGTTCAGCGATCCTAAGGATGACCCTAACCGCGCGGAGCAGCCACCCGGTTGCAGGCCCCCTGTCTGCGTGCCTGGCGAGCGAGGACGCCTGCTGGGCGCTGCAGGGCTCACCTCCGAAGGGGGGGTGAGGTGGAGGCAGGGTCCCCGGCCCCGCGGGGGATGTCGGCTACGCCAGCCCCGGCCTGCCCTCCCCAACCCCGGGTGCTTCCTCTCCCTGAGCACAGAATAACGCGTCCCTAGGTGGCTGCCCAGCCGGGGAGTGATGCTGCACCCCCGCACTTTCCTGAGCCCTGCGAAGACTGGGGCGCAGTCAGCTCCACCCTGAGGGGCCTAGTTGTGGGGGAGGGAGTGGAAAACAGAGACCATTAGGTTAACCATAAAAGATGATGTAAAAGTGAATGGGGGGGGGGGGCTGGGAGGCTCAGCGGTTGGGGCTCTGCCTTTGGGTCAGGGCGTGACCCCGGGGTCCCGGGATCGAGTCCCACATCGGGCTCGCTGCATGGAGCCTGCTTCTCCCTCTGCCTGGGTCTCTGTCTCTGTCTCTCTCTCTCTCCCTCTCTCTGTCGCTCGTGGATAAATAAAATCTTTTTTAAAAATAATGTGAATGAGAAGGAATCGGGGGCCAGGCCACCTCAGCGGGAAGGGGCAGAGGGGTGCGTGCCAGACAAGGGTCTCTCAGAAACAGCAGTGCCTGAGGCAGGCTGCGGGGCTGGGAGGTGCGGAGGGAGTGCTCCCCGAGGAGGGTGCACGGTCCGGGGGGCCAGGTGCTGGGGCCTGTGCAGGCTGCGGGGCTGGGAGGTGCGGAGGGAGTGCTCCCGGAGGAGGGTGCACGGCCCCGGGGTGGGGGGCAGGTGCTGGGGCCTGGCAGGCTGCGGGGCTGGGAGGTGCGGAGGGAGTGCTCCCGGAGGAGGGTGCACGGTCCGGGGGGCCAGGTGCTGGGGCCTGGCAGGCTGTGGGGCTGGGAGGTGCGGAGGGAGTGCTCCCCGAGGAGGGTGCACGGTCCGGGGGGCCAGGTGCTGGGGCCTGGCAGGCTGCGGGGCTGGGAGGTGCGGAGGGAGTGCTCCCGGAGGAGGGTGCACGGTCCGGGGGGCCAGGTGCTGGGGCCTGTGCAGTGTAAAGAGGCAGGTGGAGGACTGCGCAGCAGGGGAGGGATATGGGGGGGCCGGGGCGGGGAGGAGGACTGCGCGGGGCAGACAGCCCTGACAGGTGTGTGACGTGACCTCGTGGGGAGACGCGCAGCACAGCGGCCTTGCAGACATGATTCAGAGGATTTTAAGGAGTGAGAATTTTTGGGTCTTTTGGCCCCGTGGAGGAGCAGAGGGAGTCTGGGAATCCGTAAGTCCTCCCGGGTGGGGGAGTCGGGACCCCAAGGCCACCAGCCCCGGTGGGCGGGAATGCACCTGTCCTGTCCTCCCCCAGCAGGCTCTGTCTCCCCCCCCCCCCCCCCCCGCTCTGGAGCGGAGGAGCCCCGCTTCCCCGACGCCCGCAGGGCCACCCCGGGGCTGCTCACAGGCAGCCCGTCAGCCTGGAAAACAGGATGGTTGCGGCCGAAGCAGGTTCGCGGCGGCCGAGCCCGGCACTGGAGGCAGCCAGGGCCCCGGGAGCACCTGCCCAGCACCCCCCCCCAGTACCCTGCCCACAACCCCCCGGAGCACCCTGCCCAGCGCCCCCCCAGCACCCTACCCAGCCCACCCCCCACCGGAGCACCTGCCCAGGCCCCCACCCGGGAGCACCCTGCCCAGCCTCCCCCCCCCCCCCCCGCCCCTCCGCAACGGCGGGGCTGGAGCCCGGCAGGAGCAAGGCCCCCCCTTCCCCCTCTCCGGAGCTCCTGCAGAATGCACGGCCTCGCGAGCTGCGAGAGAAGCCAGTAAGAAGTGGGGAGCGCGCAGCAGGTGGTACCATCTGCGCCCGGCTAATTCCAGCCAAAACAATCTGCTCCCTGGAGCTCCCAGTTGTGGAGAAGAGAAGAGGATCTGACAGCGGCAGAGGCGGGAGGGGCGGAGGGCAAGGGCCGAGACCATCACCCAGACGTTCAGGCGCTTGGGAGGCAGGTCATGGGTGCCGGGCAGCTGCCATCCCCTCCCCTCTCTCGGCCACGGTGGGAGACGCTCCGAAGTCCCGGGGATCCGCTCGGATGGGAGGGACAGACATGCACAGCGAGACCCGGGAAGCACAGCCCCCCGGGATGGAGACCAAGGCCTGGGTGGGGGCTGGGGGGAGCCTCTGTTTATTTTATTCTATTTTCCTAGCAACCACATTCTCCCCCCCTCTTCTGTGCGGTCTCGGAAAATTATCCACCGTTTGCAATGGGCTGGTGTCCTCATGCTTGATCCCTCAGGTTGGCGTTTTCTGAAATAAAATTCTTTCCCTTGATGGCCTTCCTCGCCAGGAGCCAGTCTCTCCTGGCAGCTTACACCCCCGGGGTGCAGAAACACCAGCAACTCAAAGATGCATCAGACGGGCTATGGCAACAACTTGGCCTGTAGTTGAGTAACAGCTAGACAGGCCCCGGCTCTCCACAGAGGGAGGAGGTGGCAAGGTCGGAGGGTCACCGGCAGGCCTGCCTGCTCAAGACAACCTGACCTGCTGCGGAACCTCCACCAGGTTAGGGGAGAAAGTCCCCGTGTTAGGGGCAAATACCTGGGAGAGGTGATATCTGCCTGTTATCACCTCCCCTTAGATTAACTGCCCGAGGGACAGCTAAGAGTTGAGCCCTGAGAACGTGGGGCACGGGAAAGGTCCCTTTCATTGGAAGAAGACAGGTCAAGGTCTAGATTTTAAGTGCTGAGCCACAAAACCAGGACCTCATGGGCCCTCGAGAGAAGGGCAGGTGGCACCTGATGCTAGCCCCCTGCTTGGGCTGACCTGTGTCCCCCAGAAGGGTATGTTGAAGTCCTAACCCCTGATACCTATGAATACAAGAGTATTTGGAAATGAGGTATTTGCAGACGTAACCAAGGGTGGACCCCAATCCAATAGGCCGGTGTCCCCATAAGAAGAGGGAGATTTAGACACAGGGACCAGGCAGTGTAAAACAAAGGCAGAGATTGGATGGACACAGCTACAAGCCAAAGAACGCCAAGGATGCTGGCCACCGCCAAGAGCTCGGAGAGAGAAATGGAACAGATCCCTCGGAAGGAGGCAACCATGCAACACCTTGATTTTGGGCTTCCAGCCTCCAGACTGGGAAAGAGCAAATTCCCGTTGTCTTAAGACACGCTGTTTGTGGTACTCTGTTGTGGCAGCCCTAAGGAAGCTAATACAACCCCCAAAGCAACCGAGGTCAGGGTGGCAGCCCTCGGTCTCCGGGTTGGTCTAAAAATCAAGATCAAATTTTGATCTAGCCACTCTCTTGGTGCTTGAGCTTTAAGAGATAAAACAAATATCAGCAGGAATATCCCTTTTGGTTTTGAGATGCATGTCATCAGGAAAAAGACAAACCGCCTGTTCTTTTTCCCAAATGTCTTCTATAAGGTAATCTTTTTAATTAGGATAATTAAATTCTTGTTTCAAAGGGCACCAAAGTGCAAGCATTATCGTCTGATTTCCTGTAAAGAGTATTTTCCTGCCTCCCGTTGCACATGGTGTCCATTAACAGGAGAAGCACCAAGTGAGTCAGACATCATGGTTACAGGTTTGTGGCTCGTGTCAGCGCTAAGGAGAGGGAAATGAGAAAGGAAAACATAAATTGGGAAACAGTGTCAGAGGGCAGGCCAAGATAATGGAAGAACCAGAAAGCAGAGGAAAAGGGTGTTGTGTGGGAACCAGAGCCTTGCCTCAGGTAGGAAATGTCAGAAAAAAAATACAGTAACATTTTTAAGTTAGGGAGGGGGGAATCCAAGCAGATTTTTTTTTTTTTTTAAGATTTTACTTATTTATTCATGAGAGACATGAGAGAGAGAGAGAGAGAGGCAGAGAGACACAGGCAGAGGGAGAAGCAGGCTCCTCATGGGGAGCCCAATGCAGACTTGATCCCAGGACTCCAGGATCACAACCTGAGCCAAAGACAGATGCTCAACCACTGAGCCACCCAAGGGCCCCCAAGTAGACCTTATTATTTATTTTATTTTATTTTATTTTATTTTATTTTATTTTATTTTATTTTATTTTATTTATTTATTTTATTTTATTTTATTTTATTTTATTTTATTTTATTTTATTTTATTTTATTTTATTTTATTTTATTTATCTTTTTTTTAATTTTATTCATTTTTTGTGGCCTGAGTTCAGCACCAGAAATGAGTGAGCTGTGCCTCCCCTGGTTCCTGACTGCTATGTGCTCTGACCCTTTCCTAGCTCAGAGTCCCTGTGACACTCACCGGTGTATTTCCACCTGTGAGATTTGGGAAGGATGCAGGGAGTTCTGTGGGTAAGGAAGGCCCCAAGCAAGCCCAGGACAGAAGGGAGTCAACGGGCGGGCTTTGTGAGGATGGTGAGGTATCGCCCTGGTGCCAGTGGCATGAAGGTGGGAATCAACAGGCCCCGGTCCCGGGATGAGTTCTCAGGTGCAACCCCAAGCTCCATTCCACCCCCTTTACTCTTTGTCCACCACTGCCCCCTCTTCCCCCGGGAGTGGGCCATGGAAGTGCAGGTGGGAAAGTCAGGGGACGCTCCGCTGATAGACTCTCTTCTCTGTGCTACCAAAACCAAACCCCAACTCTAAGCCTTCTGTGCAGAAGGCCATCCTGCCATCCTTTACATTTTTTATCGAGAAGATGGTATATCATCTTAAAAGCCTGGTTTGATTTGCTTTTCTCTAAGCTTTGTGGTATTTTTTATATGCCATTAGTCAGTGATTGCATGTTGCTAGCTATAATAGTCCCACCTAATGTATTTAATTTGTTTTGAAAATCATAACACATCTTTACACGCCGAAGAGGCAGCTTTTAACTCCATTGATGACTTCCTCTTTAAAAGTCCTCCTTAAGTCCCTAACCACATTCTTCTTGGTTTTCTTCCTACCCACTAACCAGGCTCTGCTTTCTTCACTCAGTCCTTGAAGGGCAGTGTTTCCAGGGCCCCGCCAGGGCTCTCCATCCTCCTGATTCAGATCACCGCACATTAGTGACTTTTTCCACCAGCCACAGCTTCAATTCCTCCCTGTATACCGCAGGCCCCCAAATGCATCTCCCCAGCAAGACTTCCCTCCTGCACATGCAAATGAATACTGGGCTTCACCCCGATGGTCTCAAAGGCCCCTCAGATTTGACATGACCAAAATGGAGATGGCCATATCTTCCACCCACCCCACATGTGGTGGCCGTCCCCTAAAAACCCGGTGACCGTCCCCTCCTGGCCTCCTCTGGTGGAAATCGTGAGACTCGTCCTACTGTGGCTCTCAGCAGGTTGCCAGGTGTGTGAGGCATTCTCCGCATCACCTCTCCTACCTGAGTCTCTTCCTCGATCACCCCTGGCATTGCCTCATTTCAAGAAAACCTCAGATCCCAAGAGTTGCCTTCATAGCCTCTCAACTGGTCACACTGGGCCCCCTCTTACCCCTTCTGACACAGCAGGGGACCGAGGGGCACCGGGGCAGGATGGAGGTTCTGGCAGATAGAAGAGTGTCACCTTTTCTGCACTTTAAAGACATTTCTTGATCTTTGTATATGCCTCACTTGAACATTATTTTATCACAACTGTTATCTCAACATATATCCTTAAATACGATAGAAAAGGACGTGCCGAGAGAAATAATTCATCCCCTGCCCTCCCCACCTACTCCTGACTAGACTTGTGGCCTTCCCACTTTCTAACTCCTCCTGCATTCCCACAGTGGCTAAAAGCGTTCTTCTGGAGCTTTTTGCTTTCACGTCTATCTTCTCCCTACACATGTAAGCATCTAAAGGGCAGGGACCATGTTATCTCTATAGTCTGGATTGGCAGGGAGTTGCTGCTACCAAGTAGATACTCGATATGTGTTCACTGATTTCATTGACTACTCGAATCTGATTATGCCAAAGCCTCACTCATAAATCCTTCAGTGGTTCTCCAAAGGGCCCCAAGTACAATTCATATCCCTTAGTGTGGCCCGCAAAGCTTTCATGAGCTGACTGCTCCTTGCCTTTCTTTCCATAATCTGTCACTAGCCCTCCAACTGCATCTGCCTGGACACACTCCCTTCTGTTTTTCCTCCAGAACATAGCCTGACGGTCTCTTACTTAAGACCGTCTTTCCTGAAACCCTAATCTTAGACATGCCCCTCCTCTTGGCTTCTGTATGCATGCTGCAAATGCCTCATGAATGCACCCTCCAAAGCTTGAGTTGCCAAAAGCCATGTGTTCCTAAAAGGTCAGCACTGTGAACGTTCTGACTCCAGCAATGAGCAAGAATGAAGAAAATGTGAGTCTTCTGGAAAGAGCCTGTCAGCACCATCCAGTCCCCCACTGACCCCGGTCGTTAGCCAAATAGAAGAGCGACTCAGTGACAAGACGGAAAGGAACATAGAAAATGAGTCACGTAAAAATAAGGAACCGCAGAAGGACCCCGCTGCACAACCAGAAATTTGTAATGTAATACAACTAAAGGTTTCTGAGAATGATCTATGATGGCATTGGGGCACGGATTTTACCCACGCGGACGAACCACTTCATTTCTCAAATAACCACTAATTACGGATCGCGGCATCAACCTCCACTGCCACCATCCAGATACTGAACGAATGATAAAAGGAATGAGGCAAAACTCACTCCAATCCAAGTGAGGCAGGCGAAAGGGAAATAGGAATCAACAAGCCTTCTACCTAATCCCCACAGTGAGCATACCCTTTCAACTATTTCAGCAATGACTCAGATGAGGAACACAAACTACAAAAGAGGAAGAAGGCTGAGGTTGTCTGGGATGCATTTTCTTCAGCTTCTCTGGAATTTTCAATTACCTCAGTTTCCTGACAAAGCTTTGCTGATGTCAGTAATTTACAGTAACAATCAGCAAGATAGCAGCAGGTTTGTGTGGGCCAAAGGTAAGTTTGGGTCTAACATGAGTAATATATCCTGTAGTGAAGGACAGCAGGAGGCACGAGAAAAGGTACAATTTCTATTAGTGATTTTTACATAAAATAGAAGCCAAATGCATATATCACAGAGCAGGTGACTATGGTGCCCTCTCTGCTCTTTCTCATGAAATATAAGTACTTTCTTCTTGAATCCTAACTGCCTTTTTTTTTTTTTTTTTTTTGGTGGTAGAGCCCAATGTGGGGCTTGAGCCCTGAGATCCAGACCTGAGCTGAGATCAGACGTTTAACAGACTGAGCTACCCAGGCACCCGTCATGGGCTTTTTCTGAGGCTCCACCACAGCAGCTACCAACTCTTGCGTGGGAAACAGGCTGTCTCGAAGGTGCTCTGCCCCTGTGTCTTAACATTTCTTAGACCAGAACACACAGTGAGTACCCTTTGTGTTTAGAGAACTGTGAGCAGTTAGAAGAGAGGAGGCAGGCCGTATCCTTGCTTTGAACAGTGTGCAGTTACCTAAATGAAGTTAAGACGAACAAATGGAAGGTCATGGATAGACCAAAGACTCTTCGGCCAATAGGAATCTGCTGTAAACTGACATATACAAGTTAACTGAATTTCTGAATCAGAGACAGTTGCAAAACTTTTTCCTCCAGCCCTTGCGCCAATGCTTGGCAAACCTGATCCGCCTATTTTGTCCCAGAGTGTGAAGCTCTCAGATCACGAAGGCATTAAGCTGGGTTGATGGAGAACTTTGCAACTTCTTGCGGTCAACGTCAAAAGCTTCGTTTCTCATTGTACAGCACTGAATGTTCACTGACCGCAGGCTTTTCCTGAGAGTTGCTACTCTTGGTTTTCTCATGAAATTGCTGATATGAACTGATTCTCTCATGATTTTGCTTTTTTTTTTTTTTTTTTTTCTCCTGAACCTAAGTACAGCAAAACCAGAACATTTTAACTGGGGCTTCTAATGTCGTTTTCTCAATAAAAAGAGGTGTCATTAACGACGCTTAGGCTCCTTCCTACAAAGTTCATGATGCAGGCCTGGTTCTGAGTCCAGGAGCATTCCCTACTTAACACATGAAGCGTTGTGGTCATGGGGTGAGAACCTATGCTTTCTTGTGAAAAGACCCGGATTCCAGGCCCAGCTCTGTACCCCCACTTAACTAGGTGACCTTGGCTAAATCACGTCACTGAACCTCAGCTTACCTCTAAAACGGGAATAATATTGATAATCATCTCACAGGATGGTCGTGAGAATCCAACGAGACCACGGATACGCAAATAGTTTGCAAAAGGTCGGTAGGCAGACATGGGTAAAGGGGCAAGAGTGAGCAGAGTTCGTTTGTTTCTTCATCCACTCCCCTTGTGACTTCCTTCCCCAGTTGTCCTTTCTTCCCCCCTTGGGCTTGAGGGAAGCTTTCTTGTGATAACCTATTCCTATAGTTAGATCCACAGAGAATTCTCTAAAAGAAACACAATAATTTTAGTACTTAGAAAATTTTCCCAGCATGTAATTTTTAGGGGACCAGGATTGTCTCAAGATTCATCCTCAAAGAGACCCTTTGTTTCCTGGTGGGCGTTAGCCTTGGATGGCTGAAAAAGGAAGGAATGCCTGACAATTATCAGTTCGATGAGAGGCCTCAGAGCATGAGAAATGAGGAGGTTGTTCTGTGTCGATTCTAGATATGTGGTGCCTCGGCTGCTCTAAATAGATAATCCAGGGTGATAATGAAGTAGTCACAAGGGTGAACCTTTGTAACAAGGCAGCCAAGGCACTGCTCACAATTTGAACCTTCCCCGTTAGCCTTTTTACATATTTTAAAGAGAGACTTTTAAATCATGAGCTAGCCTTGCCTGTCAGATTAATCGGCCCATATGGGGAACCTCTTTCTTAGCTTGGGAGAGACTCAGGAGGGGAAACTGCTGGAGATGAAAGCTGATGATCCAAATAGCAGGAAAAGGTTTATAGTTATGATTATTGTTTTCCTTCAGCTAATTTTAATTCTGATGAACACTAAGTTTTCGTTGGTACTTTTTGTTCCTCTAGTCTTTTTTTTTTTTTTCAGTTATATTGTTCAGCCAAGTATTTCTTAAGCCTCTATGAAAACAACACTACATATTTTTTAAGCCCATGTAAACAAACATTTCCATGAAGACTGGCTTGAAAAATACATGTAGATGGCAGGCTGAAAGACCATCCCTGTTGTAAAAATGAGAAGATCTGTTAGATCGATTGATAGGTGGATAGATAGATAACACACTAGAACCTAATGCTAATTAAAATGGGTTAGAATTATGTTAACTCTTACCATCCTGTTCAGTCCCTTTCCGTTCCTGTAACAATCTAAACCAGCAGAATGCCTTGATATATTCTGATCCTTGGATGGCAGGATACATCTCCAGTCAAACTGTTCTAAAACAGATCATTTGTAAACAAGTATTTATAGATTGCCAGTAAACACCAGTCATTGTGCTAGACAACAGGAATAGATGTGCAATCATATATGGAAGCTCATGTGCAAGCAGATTGCTGCAAGGGCAACAGAGAAGCAGAAGTTCTCTCTTGTTCTGCGAGACCTCTGCCTGAGAGTTTAGGAGAGCCTTCAGAGAAGAGGGGCCAGTTGAGTTTGCTTGTGAAGAACCAATAGGAGTGTGTCAAGCAACTCCCTGAAAAGGGGGCAATGCTTGAAGGCATGGTAGCGTGAGGAGCGTGTCGTGGTAAAGGAACGACCAGCTTTCGGCTTTAAGCTCCTTGGAAGGCTCCAAAAGTCGATTTTATATTTAAGCCAATAAATTAAAGAATGCGTACTTTAAAAGATTGAGGTACGTCTACCCTCCTTGGTCTTAATGACCTATTTCTCACAATTGCTAATGGAGGACTCAATGAAGTAGCAATGGTCAGGCATGATCACTGTTGCTAACGAGCAAACTCCTTGCATTAGAGGGGAAAGAGGAAAGGGAGCCACTTCGGGGCTCCCCCTGCCCAACAGAGATAAATATGGCTGGAATGTAACCATCACAGTGAAGCAAGTACCAGACTGATAGGTCATCTCTACTTCTATTCTGACCTTTCCCCTAAAGCAACACCTTCTGGTGACTTCCAGATGGGGATGCTTGATCATCAGTAAGCAGTCAAGACTGAAACCTTATTTCCTATAAACTATGAATAAAGAGATGACTTATAAGGAAATCATCTCATTATTTCAAACAATAGGGAAATTTGAGAAAAAAAAAAGTCAAGGATTTAATGCAGTTCTTGTTCCATCTTCTTTTTCTGAGAACAGTATTTTAAAGTTAGCTTCTCTAACAGGAAATAGGATAGCTTGACAAAAGGAACCGCAGCCCTATATCTAAACTGGCAGCATATTTGTATGGTGTGGAGCGATACATACGTTCACCACCCTTTGCTGGTTAAACTGTATTTCTTTATCATCTCCGTATTTCCACTTCTAATTCTGGAGAACTATTGCCTATAAACAGGTCAGCTCTCTAGCAGTTTTGAGCATAAGAAATGTTTTAAATGCCTGATTCCAACTTTATTAAGTAACATTTTCTCTCGTTCTTAATTGTAGTCCCTCAGGAACACACTTAACATCTCCCCATACATGGGGAGAAAAATAAATTTACCGCCGATTTCAACTGCATCAACTATGTGGCTATTTATGCTGTTTGTGGTTTTAAAAAATGACTGCTTGGATTAAGAATATCTATTGTACATTATTATGGTATAATGAACCCACAGAGCTGATCATTCTAATACTATGATATATGATGCTGCAGAATGTAAGAGTCCCTCCAAATCAACATCAAGCCAATCTTTTAAATCTAATTTTATTTAAAAATTGCTATAATTTGTTCAATTTAAAGAGCAGACATCTGGGGTGTCTGGGTGACCCAGTTGGTTAGGTTAAGTGGCCCACTCTTGATCTCGGCTCAGGTCCTGATCTCAGGGTCACGAAATGGAGCCCTGCATCGGGCTCCATGCTCAGCATGGAGTCTGCTTGAGAGTCTCTCTTCATCTCCTGCTGCTCCTCCTCTCCTCTCTCTCTCTCTCCCTACCTCTCTCTCTCTCAAATAAATAAATAAATCTTTAAAAAAAAATAGAGAACATATATTTTCCATATTTTGGATTGGGGAGATTGTGTGTGTGTGTTATTTTGTCATTTTGGCTTAACTTTTGTGGGAGTGTAAAATTCTCTATTATTGGTTCAGAACCAAGGAGTCTCTGTAGGTGTGATAATGTTCCTGAGTGCTGAATCATAGGAAGTGGATAGTGAATAATTACAGATAATGGCCACCAGTGAAAATGTCATTAATCAGGAAACCATATCCAGATGTCTCCCACAATGTCCAAAGTCAAAGATAAAGCATCACATTGCCACTGACTTCTCCTCCTCCTTCCCTCACCCCCTTTCTTCCTCCTCCTCCATTCTCTCTCCCCTTTTCTTCTCTCCCTCTTCCTCCTCCTCCTCCACTTCCTCTCATTCTCTTCTCCATTTCCTTTTCTTTCTTCAGTGTGGACTAAAATGGACCAACTGTCTACTCTGCCAGGGTATTATTCTTTTGCATCTGAAAACTTCAGCTAGAAAAAAATACCATCAGGTTTGCTTTACATGGTAAGAAAGACCCCAGCAAAGAAGCTTTTGAGGAAACCTGGCTTTATGTGCTTTGTGCTTGAGAAAGCAACCACATCATAGGACATTATGAGTAAAAGCTGCCACCAAATTCAGAGATCCGTGTTCTCAAATTTAAGAATGAATTTTTACAGGGACTATTCTGGGGAGTTAGGAATCCAGACCCTAAAGAATTCTCTTACATTCTAAAACTGGATTAACAAGTAACAGCCAACTTAATTCACTTTCTTTTGTATAAAAGGCTGTCTTCATTTTTTAAACTTATCTTTTTCTATTCTCCTTTCAAACAAAGGTGTACATACTATATCAAATTTCCCTTTAAGTAGAATTTGGAGCAGTAAAGTTAGACTAATGCTACTGCAGATTTTAGACAATGTTTTGAGAAAAGAATGATTTTTAAGGTCAAGAATGGTTTAAGGAGAGGTATTTTCAGATTTCTATTACAGCCAGACCTTTATTTATTTTTATTTATTTTATTTCTAGAGGGTAGGGAGGGGCAGAGGGAGAGGGCAGGAGAATCTTAAGCAGGCTCCATGCCTTGGGCAGGGTCCCTCACCCTGATCATGACCTGAGCTGAAATCAAGAGTCGGATGCTTAACCAACTGAGCCATCCAGGCAGCCCCAGGACAAGACCTTTAGTCTCAGGTCTAAAGTTTAAAAGAAAAAAAAAAAGGCTTGAATTTTTACTTAATCGAAAGAGAGAGAGACAGAGACAGAGACTGAGAATTGGACAGACACAGCATAGTGGGGCCACAGGATGCAGTAGAGGTTCTGGGCAATCCGTGCCTCCCACATGGGACTCAGGTGCTTCAGTGGAGAAGTTCAGGTAGTGAAGAGCCAACATGTGAAGAGGTAAGTGGTCTGGTGTCAATGGTCTAGACTGGTGCTCTACAACAAGAGAGGTGTAAGCCTTTTCCATGATATTACAATTTGAACAAAATATGCTGAAGCATTGTTTCTACAAATTTTAGTATTTTAAAACAATTTACATTTAACAAATAAATGGTCAAAATGAGAGCATTGTAACCTCATTTGGCGAAACTTGTCAAGGGTATAAAAAGAAGCAAAAGAATGGGATGCACCGATAAGCTTTGACCAATCATGAGTCACCCCCTGGACTGAGGAGTGGATTCTGTTCTATTCACACCATAGGCTGAGAATAAGAGTCAAGTTAGGTTGTGAGTTATGAGTAACAATTTATACAGTGGTTCATAATTGATCGAAACTTACCAGGCTGTCTAGCCACAGTGGTTAAGAACTACTGCTCTAGAGACAAAACTCTCTGGGTCTGTGCAGGACACGGCATTCTGGAATATCAGTGCTGCTGAAAACTTGCAATGCCTATTCTCTTTTCATCCCTCACCTAAGACTTGAAAAGCCTTTCAATCAAGTTTTCTTCACACCTAACTCAAGCTGGGATATTTTCTTTTCTGGGTCACAGAACTTCAAGAGCTGGTTAGGGCTTCCCTTAAGACCAGAAATATCCCAAACTGAAAAGAGGTTCTCACCATACATCAGTTGGGGTTCTCCAGAGAAACTGAACTAATAGGATATGTGTGTTTGTGTGTGTGTGTATATATATATATACACATATATATATATATATTTATTTACTTATTTACATTTATGTATATTTATATTTACTTATGTTTTATTTATATGATATGAATATGTATGTGCATGTATGTGCGTGTAGCTTATTATAAAGAATTGGCTCAAGAAATTTACGGAAGATAGCAGCGAGTCCCAAGATCTACAGTGACTCGGGAACCTGGAGACCCAGCAGAGCCACTAGTATAGTTCCATTCAAAGGCTGGCAGGCTCAAGACCCAGGAAGAATCAATGTTTCAGTTCCAATCTAAAGGCAGGAAGAAAATAATGTTTTAGTTTGAAGGCCATTAGGCGGTAAGAATTCTCTTACTCAAGGAAGTGTCAGCCTTATTGTTTTATTTAGGTCTTTGACTGATTGGATGAGACCTACCCACATTATGGAGAGCAATCTGCTTTACTCTGACTGCCAATTTAAATGCTAATCTCATCTAAAAACACTCTCACAGAGACACTCAAAATGTTTGACTAAATATCTGGGCACCCTGTAGCCCAGTCAGGTTAATCATCATACCCTAAAACATGGAAAATAGAACATAAAGATTTTAGAGTCAAACACTTGTAAATTTGAATCTCAAGGTTATCGCTGGCTTGTTTGCAACTTTGAACAGTTTCTTAGCCTCCTTGAGCCTTAATATTCTTATCTTCAAATTGGTGAATATATTGACCTTTTAGGTTGATGGTGTGAGGACTAAATTACATAACACACATGTAATAGATACGAGATAAATATAAGGCCTCAGCCTCTGTCTGGGGGTCTAAGTGTTTCACTTATATCTCTGGCAGAAACTACTTGAGACAAATTATTTCCTATGGTGGGTAATAGATCCTGCTGTTTTCTTACCAACACCTATTCCTCATTTCTCCCTTCTGTCTAGAATCCTGGCATTGTTCAAATATCAGATAGCAGGGCTCCAACTTACATGGACCTTAGAAAAGGCATAACCCTCCTCAATTCCGAGTGGAAGGACCACGACTGGTCCAAGCCAATCACAGTGCATGGTGATCCTATTCATCAGGTGCCTGTGGTCTGGGGATGAGCTTGTGAACCTCGTTAGCCAATGAAAGAAAAGAGGGGTATGCTGAAGGACTGCTTCGAAAAATGTCTTCACTCACAGAAGAAGAAAAACGAGTCAAAAATCCTGCCCTGGCTCTTCTTCTCTACCTTCCAAGTCCTGGGAAGACAAAATGTTGGGATAGGAAGTACCCATCTGGTGACCACGAAACACTCAGAGAGCAAGAACAAAGGTGATAAGGAGCCTGGGCCCTGGATGCTATTATTTGGGTACCACACTTCTGTCCAGACTTGCTATCCTGTCGCATTGACTTTCATAAAGTGAAAGTTTAGTTGGTTATTCTGTTGCTTGCACCTAAACGCTTCCTAAATGACACAGGGGACTTTGCCAGGTTTAAACAGAACATTTCCAACTCATTGAGACTCAACCAAAGTTTTTAAACTCCTGCGACATGGAAACTGCCACCTTGGGCACTGGACCAAAATAGAACTCTATGCCTCTATCATCTACATTATTCAGATACGTATCTCAACAAGCATTTATTGTAGGCCTCCAACATATGAGACAGTGGGATAAGCCACATGGGAGAGAGAGGAGGCTACGAAGATAAGTGAGACCTGGATCTTGTCCTAAAGGAAACTTATAGCCCAGTTGGATAGACAAGAAACAATAAAACAAATGCAAAATCCATAGTTCAGGCCTTAAAAGGAAGCTGGAATCTACCTCTGTAAATCACTAAAGCATGCACCTTTCACATTTTACATTTTATTTTCACATGCCCAGAAACTTGAGCTAAAAGTGGAACAAAAAAAAAAAAAAAAGAATGAGGTAGTAGAATAAAATAGAAGACATTAAGCAAGAGGGTCTGAATCACACTCTCACACTTTACTACTCGAGTTGGAATATAGGGGCAAATGTGATTGATGCCTTAGCTTGGCGCCTCTGGAAAAAAGACAATGAGAAAGGCAGCTTGCTCTACCTGGCTCCCTTTCAGCTCAGGAGTTGGAAAGCCAATACTGAACTGTATTTCTAGGTTTTCTGGCTCTAGTACAATATAATAAATAAGACTCTGGCAATTTGTGTTAGATTCTTGTACTAGGTCAGCAATTACTATGTGTGAGCGTGCTTCAAAACGACAATCCTCTCTGCTACACTCCAAATGGCTTTTCATATGTAGAAATATGATGTACTTTGTTCTTTGGTGTTTAAAGCTTAACTAGACAGAAATGACTCTTCATCATCTACAAAATAGCTAAAGTAAGTCCAAGACAACTCCCCAAAGTAGAATAAAATCCGGCATCAAAAGGCAGCATGTTCGAGTGGATAAAGATTATAGACTTGGGAGCCAGACAGAACCGAGTGCAAATCCTGGTTTTACAGTTTTTATTCGTGTGACCTTGAGCAAGTTACTTTACCACCATGAGCCTCAGTTTCTGCATTCAGAAAATAAGGATAACGACATATGCTTCCTAGAGTTACTGCAAAGGCAAATGACGTGAAACGTGTGGACACCCAGCTGGCCTCTGACACCCGCGTGTGTACTCAGTGAATGTTGTCGCTCTTCCCTGTCTCTTGATTTGGATCTTGCATATATTTTAGATTTTTATTAGTATAATCAACTCATAACTAGACAGTAGCAGTAGTACACGTAATACAGAGTGGCGGATAATCCCAATTACTTCATTTTTTTGCTTTTAAGTGCTTATCTGTAATTGCATTTGATTGGGGATAAGTCTTAGGAGAGTTTACAAGGCTTCAAAAACTTACATAAAAT
Organism: Vulpes vulpes; assembly: GCF_048418805.1. Classification (NCBI taxonomy): domain Eukaryota; kingdom Metazoa; phylum Chordata; class Mammalia; order Carnivora; family Canidae; genus Vulpes; species Vulpes vulpes. The sequence continues at coordinate 26,424,388 of NC_132784.1, read as the reverse complement.
CAGGGCACCTGGGTGGCTCAGTGGTTGAGTGTCTGCTTTCAGCTCAGGTCATGATCCTGGGGTCCTGGGATCGAGTCCCTCATCAGGCTCCCCATAGGGAGCTTCCTTCTCCCTCTGCCTATGTCTCTGCCTCTCCGTGAGTGTCTCTCATGAATAAATAAACAAAAATTTTTAAAAACTTACATAAAATGAATTTGAGATTAGTTGGAAATCTCTTCCTTTTGTCTTTTTCAAAGAATGGTATTCAATGACCAGCATGAAGTGGGAACCTACTATGTGTGTGCTGTGTTCTAAGCAGAAGGAAGATGGAGGTGGGGATTTTTTATAAAAAAGAAAAGGACATTGTTCACTCTCAGAGAACTAGTAAACGTTGAACTCTGTCCTTTTCTCTTTCTTGCCCTTCTCTCTGCTTGTTGCTTATGATTCACATTCCTTCAAAGAGGGAGAGTTCAGGGCGGTTGGGTCTGGACAGGGGCATGGTTATTCTTTGTTGCCCAGATTCCTGTGGCACCACACTCCATGAATGATTCAATGGGTCAGCTAGTTGTATGTGAGGAGTAGGAATGGTATTTGGCAGGATGTCAGGGGGAGGTAGGGATGCAGATTCTCACAGGGGATGTCAGAGCCAAGGACCACATATCTCTTTACGAGGAGTCAGGCAGGGCAGGCCCACTTGGGGCGGATGATAGAAGAGGATACAGTGTGGAAGAAGGCCTGAAGCTAAGACAGCAAAATAGTGGGGCTGGGGCTGAGTAAGGGAGGGGAAGACACAGTTAACAGGGGATTTCAGGGAGAAGCAGAGAAGCCTAGCAATGTTTTCAGATGCTTTCCATCTGATACGTGTTGTGAAACTCCTGTTTCACTTCTTTACTTAGAGTAAATATCTTCATTGTTCTTCTAGATCCCATAGCCCGACTGGAGTTTCCCTGAGTGTGACACGACACAGTGTCTTGTCTGTGGAGGAGGGGTTACACATCACCAAAGTAGTTAGATAAATAGGAACAATATATAAGGAAAGATAATATTAGGAGACAAAGCCCAATCCCCAGCCCCATCACTTCCTGCTTGCCCCCTGTTTGAACTCTTACTATTGCTTCCAAGAGTGTCATTGTGAAAAAATATAGTGCTTTTAGAGAAACATTGGGTCCAGAAGTAGAGAAGGGAAGAAATTTCAAGAAGTAAAGTAAACGTTAAAAAAAAAGTAGTAAAGTGAAAGTAGTAGAAGAGAGTTAGCTGGTGACTACAACAGCAGAAGGCCTGGCATGCCGTTTGGCGTCCCTCTCCTTAGAAATCCCTCACCCCACTTGAAGGGGGAGAAGGAAGGGAGAGAGGAAGGGAGTGAAGGAAGGAAGGATGGGAAGAAAGAGGAAATGGGGGAGGGGGAGAGGGAAGGACAGGATAGGGTGGAGGGAGGGAAGAGAGAGGAGCTCTCACAAAAATGACCCTGGCGAAATGAAGGATCTATTATTACTTCACTTGTACACACATGAACTGGTTGAGGCAGTGGTGAATCCACTTTCATGGCCATTCAACTAGTTGAATCCACTTTCATGCCCAGAGGAGCACAACATCTGATGACAGGGGTTTGATGAGAGGAGACCCGGGACAGTGTTGTTGGTGCGTGGAGCACATGGGTAAGAGGTGGGTAAAGGGTGTATGGCAAGAAGGAAGTAGGCACTGGGGTGAGAAGTCCTAGGAGGCAGAAGAGAAGGGAAATCATGAAAGGACTAGCTCCAGCCTCTCTACTTCCCCATCAGAAGACCGGGCTTTGGCTTCTATATGCCCATTTGACAACGGTGTGGTTCTGAAGTGTCAGGGTGCTTTCAAGACCACATGGGTGAAACGGTTGATGAGGATGAAGGAGGGCACTTGCTGTGATGAGCACTGGGTGTTGTATGGAAGTGTTGAATTGCTTTATTGTACACTTAAAACCGATATCACACTATAACTTAACCAACTGGACATCTAATTAAACCTTAAAACAAACAAACAAATGACAACTTGGGAAGCTTATTAAAAGCATATCCCAGGGGTGCCTGGGTGGCTCAATCAGTTAATCAGGATCCTGGGATCGAGCCCCACATCAGGCTCCCTGCTCAGCAGGGACTCTCTCTCCCGCCATGTTCTCCCTCTCTCTCTCAAACAAATAAATAAAAAATATTTTAAAAATATAAAATAAAAATATAAAATCCTCCTGAGCAAGACATCCCAAAATTCTGATACGGCAGGTCTGATATATGTGGATTCCAAGTGATTCTTTTTTTTTTTTTTTTAATTATTTAATTCCAAGTGATTCTGACATGATCGGTTCTCAGTACACGTTGGAAAACAGTGGAGGGCATGGCCTGGGGGCAGCTGATTCATGAGTCTTGACAACATAAATGTCCAATAGCAAGTGGTGTTGGCCCTGTTAGGCCTGATAGGACCAAGCATAAATAAGTCACAGTCAGGTACCACTCTGTAAAGGTCTACCCATTTTGGTCTACATTCTTTGGACAACACGACCCTGCCTTAAAACGCTGGCTCAGGTTCAGGTTCCGGCAGCTTGCTATGGAAAGGGACTGAGGAGTTACTAAACAGCTGTGCCCAGGGCACTGCATCCACACACTGCAGTTACAAATAAAACCCAGTTTTAGAAGTAGTTCTCAACGAGTACATTATAGCATCCTTTGATAGTGTGCTACCAAATTTAGATCAGCAGATAATTCTTATTTTTGCTACAGCAGATAATGTTGGTGATTTTATCACATTTTTCAGAAACGATATTGAGCTGAGTAGGTTATACATCGCCAGGCAGTGTTCTAGGTAAAGAAATAGGTAGAGTCAAAAAGTACAACGTGAGAACAACTTGAACTCTCTGCAAGTTGCATGTTTACTGGAACATGCCAAAACCTTGCCTTGGAAATGTCTAGGAGTCCTGAAAGGGCAAGTGACAGTTCTACACAGTTAGAGACATGACAGATGGGCTACTGATTGTCTTAGTTTTATAAATGCAAAGGAATCTTTCTGAGTGAACTATCTAATATTCTAGAATCCAATGCGTCTAGGAATACCAAAACTCTGAGATCCGACCCCACACACACTGTGGTGGGATCCGGCATTAAGGAACAATCACATCTCACTAGAGTATTGCATACAACCTATATGGACACAGTTTAGGAATCAAAAGCTGAAAAGTGGGCTCGGGGAAAGGAGAAACAGCATAGAATGGACAGAGCCGGAGCCTCTGGGACTAGGTTTCCAGAATGAAGGGCTGACGCCACAGATTCCCTCACAATCCAGAATAATTCTGATGCTTAAGATTCTCGTGGGTGGGGCAAAACATTAAAAGTCTCCACAAAATGAGCATCATTACAATTAAGCCATCATAGCTAGCTTAAATAAGAGTCCCTGTAAATAGACTCTGAGTCAGGGAGAGGCAGGCCAAAGCTTCACTGGGCATTGATACCAAGGGACGGGCCTGCATGGAAGTAAGGAAGGCAAGATGAGACATAGGAGGCGTTGGCCTGCACTCTGGTTGCAATTGAGTCTTTGGCTGACAGTATAGGGAGAACTGAGATGGCCGTTTAGAGTTGTCCCAAAATGAGGCAGCAGATTTCAAACTTGGTGCTTCCTCATCAGCCATCTGGCATTGGCCTCTCCCTTGAAAATGGTTACAACCTTGGGTAAGGCAGGGTTTAGTGAGGTACACAGCTGTGTCTCAGCAGCTGATTTCGTGTATTAGTCACCTTGGGTGGCCATAACAAAATACCATAGACTGGGTGGCTTAAAATTAGTAATTTATTTCTCACAGTTCTGGAGGCTGGAAAGTCCAAGATCAAGGTGCTGGCCGATTTGGTTTGTGGGTGAGGACCCTCTTCCTGACTTGCACAAGGCTGCGAGTGTGTCTCACTGTGTCCTTACATGGTGGAGAGAGAGAGAGAGAGAGAGAGAGAGAGATTGAGAATGCTCTCTGGTCGGTCTTTCTCTTCTTATGAGAATGCTAATCTCTTCACGGGGTTCCCACCCTCATGACTTCATCTAAACCTAATTACCTCCCAAAGGCCCAACTTCCAAATACTCTATCAAGGGGTGGAGCTTCAACATACGAATTTTAGAGGGACTCAATTTAGACCATAGCAGGAATATCAACCCAAAGGAGGGAATCCAGACAGAGCAGGAAAGTATCCACTACAATAGTATAATTTGAGGTACAGCTTGGGATAGAAACCACTGAGCAGGGGTTTTGTGGGAAATGACAAACAAAGACATGTCTTGGCCCCTGACAAATAAGTGGTTGGCAGGGACTGACCAAGTTACCATTGCCCTGGGGGAACAGGCTGGCTTTGGATGGGCTTCCATTCCCAACAGGAAACTGGAGACTGTCTCAGGAACTGAGATAAAGCCTCTTCCTAAAAAATAGGAAATCTCATTGATGCAATCATCAATGGGAGAAGGCAACAGTTCAATATTTATGTGCATATACATATACAGAGGAAGATCCTACTTTCTCCAAATTCAAGGCATAGCGTAGTGGAAGCAATTCCAGATCTTTGGAGGATCTGGACCTTGGCCCATTGAGTTGCTTGTTAGCCACTTAGAACAAGGCTGTTACACGGATTGAGAGTTTTCACTCAGTATCTATAGCGGCTTAAAGTTCAAACTTCATCAATGCTATTTTTTTGATTTTATCTGCTGTTATCCATGACAACATATTTTTTTTTATTTGCCGTGCTCCGAAGGTGAGGATGTGAAAGTGGGACACCAATGACATCTATAGAACGCTTCAATGCTGTAGCGCTGTAGGGAACATTTCACAGATTTCAGTTTAAAACAGAGTATATAACCTCTAAGCCCGGATGAAGCCACCAAACTCCCATTCACGGGATCAGAATATGTGCCCACTTCGGGTTCATTTTCCCAGATTCCGCATTTAGAAGCCATAAAGCTCCTGTACCTTGAAGAAAACGAATTGACAATCTGCTCCGGATTTTACAATTTATAATGAAAGCTAGCCCAAAGTACTCATGATTTGGAAGATTCTATTAGTTCCTTTCCGCCCTCCCCCACAAACTAATCTGTGTTTTCCTCCTAATGTTAAGGTTTAGTAGTCTTACATGTTGCCTTTGCTTCCCCAATGTATCTACCTCCACCCCTCCTTTAGCTTCACTTCAGAACTTTCTGTGAATCAGTAACATTTGAATTTTGTAGTCAGAGTGCAAGAGTATATATCTTGGATATACAATTCATTCTTATAGTCTTTTCCTGTCTGTCTTGAAAAAGTCATACTAATCAATGCCAATCCTGAGTTATCACACCAAGAATTTGTAATGCCAATTAACTCAAAATTTCTATCGTGTATGAAGATTTATGATTACTCCAGTGATGTCTCGCCTTGCTAAAAAGCAGGCGCTGAGTTTGTTAACACAAGGTATGTTCTCAAGGATGAAAGAGTAACTTCGGGAAAATGAAGCTTCTTATGTTGATTATTTGAAGAGAAACCCCTGTTTAAATAGAATCCAACTCGTTCATTTATTTTTCCTTATGTCATTTATATGATACATTTCATCCTCTTAATCTTTTTTCTTTTACCTTAGAAGCTACGATTTAATTAATTAATCATTTAATTTAATTTTCTTTCACAAAGTCTTACTTTAAATTCCAGTTATTTAACATTCAGCGCCATATTAGTTTCAGGTATGGAATTTAGTGATTCAACCTTCTGTACAACACCACACGTGCCGGTGCTCATCACAACAAATGTTCTCCTTATAGCCTTATATTAACTTATAAACAGATCTTTAAAGTAACTCTGATGCAGGTCAGAAATATTATCTTTAAGTCAGTGTTTCTGTTGGCCAAAAAAAAAAAAGACATGGCTTAAGTTATAATAATAATATCCTCTATAATTCAACAACAAAAAATTAAACCTGTTGCCTATAATATAATTAATACAGTAACCATATGTATAGAAATGATCATCTAAACATTTCTTTAAACATTTTTTTTTAATCTTTATTTATTTATGATAGTCACAGAGAGAGAGAGAGAGGCAGAGACACAGGCAGAGGGAGAAGCAGGCTCCACGCACCGGGAGCCCGATGTGGGATTCGATCCCGGGTCTCCAGGATCGCGCCCTGGGCCAAAGGCAGGCGCCAAACCGCTGCGCCACCCAGGGATCCCTAAACATTTCTTTAAATTGCATAATTTATAAGTTGCTAGATTATTGGATGACAAGTCAGTGACTCATATTTAACAATCTGCTCAGACTTTTCACGTTGAAAAAGAAGACAAATTAACAGTCCAATTCAGAAGAATGTTTTTAGGTATGCTTCTCTTGAACAAATTCTCCAAAAGATTAGGCATTTGTGTAAAGGAATAAATAATTACCAAAAGAATGCAATTGTTATCTCCATGGCTAAACTACAGAACTCGGCAAAGAAAAATATTTCACCCATGCAAAATAATTTGTCATGTCCCCTCCAAGGAGACAAATGGTAATTCCTACATTAGGCAATGTGTTCTGCTTTATTCTCTCTCATCGAGGCCAAACTTCAAGCTGTGGTGTGGAGAGAAGGGAGTTGTTAATGCTAAACTTTGCAGGTAATCCCACTGCTACTTTACCCAGAGGAAAGTAACATTTATCAAGTACTTAATTCATTGAGCCAGGTCTGTACTTGCTAATGCTCCAATATGTCATTTATTCATTCATTCAGCAAATACTTATTAAATGTGTACTGTTGGCCAGCACTGGAAATACCAGAAAGAAAACATCAGATTCCATGTTTTTAAGAAGTCGAATCTGGTTCTCTATCCAGATCATTCTGTTACCTCACAATAACTGAAAGAAACAAGTATTAAGATCCATTTTTACTTTGATGATGAGGACACAGAGACTCAGAAGGGTTCAAAGATAACGTCCCAGGTCAGGTGCAAGGCTTCCGGTCAAGTCCATCAGACTCCAAACCACATTCTTGCTCTGTTTTCCCTTTGCTGTTAGTGGAGAAAACACTTTTACACTCTATTTGGACGGTAGGAAGTGAAATGTCAGTTAAGCACTCAATGTCAAAATGCAGTGATGTACAGTCTGAAAGCTTATCTTTTCTTTTTTTTACTTTCTTTATGTCTATCACTTACATAAAAGATGCCTACAGATGGTTCTTTGCCTTCCCCACAAATTAGGAGAAGAGACAAAACTGCATTGTATGGCAAGCAAACAATCTAGTTGTCATTCGTTGGTGCTGGTTTTCACAGGAGTCAAAACCCAGCGAGACTCCAATCCAGTCAGGGCTGCTAATCTCCAACAGTATGTTAGTTGAGGTCCTTGAATGTGATTCAAGCTCACTTCACAGTTCGTTTCTCCTTGCCTGAGGATTCTTAGTGCTAACTCCTATTTTCTATGGATAAATGCTGCCGCTAGACAAGGGCAAGCATTTAGTTTTACTGTGGGGGGTACTTTGAAAGAATGACCTGGGGCTTGGCCGAAGGCCAAGTCCATTGGAAACTCCCCTCTAAGCTGTGCATTTTTAGGCTGTGGTCATCTTTGGGATTTCCCCCAAAAAAGTTCTCTGTCATGGCAGAAATTTAACAACCCCATTTTCAGAATAGTATACAAAGCCAGGATGTCAAAGTGAGTATGAAATAATTTGCTTTGCATCTTCATTTCTCCATTCTTCTTCAACCCTTCCTCATTCTTAAATCTTTTTCATTTGTGTATTCTTAAATCTTTTCCTATTTGCATATTGAAGTCTTCTTGTAAAAGTCTCTGCTTCCCCTCCAAAATGGTGCACTCAACATTTCCTGACAGTCTATGTCCCATAGAATTCTAGGTACTTTTGGTTTATTATAACCAAGACGAAAAAGAAAGTTTCTAAATAGCATCTGACAGGCTTCTAAGGTAATAAGAGTTACAGACTAAATGTTTTGCCAAATACAATGATACGATTCATGTTTCTAGCATGGTTAAAAAGCTGGAGTAATACATATCCATCAGCACACAAAAAAGATATATTCAGAAACAACAGGTCGTGCCTATTTAAGTTGTTGGTAAAAGCACTAGATGCTGGATCTTACTTGTTGTTCAGCATACTAAAATTTTTAACCTTGGAAATGGTTCCTAGAATAGCAGACTGTTATGAAAAAGATCCTCATTGGTGGAAAGGTATCAAATTATCTACATTACTCATATTGTTTTATTTTCCAAATAGGCCCACGACCTCCACATGTACTAGAAGACCAGAGGTATATTCAGAAATTACTGGTCAAAAACTATCTGTGACCCAGATACTGTTTGGATTTGCATGAGATGTTTCCAAAGCAGTCCGGGAAAGCCCACAAATTCAAAGCAGCCTCTTTATCCTCACCCCATTTCTGCTGAGTCCAGGAACCTTATTTCATTTCCTGCATGGTAGGCATTTTTTAGGGACTAGGTAAGCCATGACATCTGCACTGCTTTCTGAGTCATTGTCGTGAAATGATACATACTTGGGTGTAGTACAGCTACTTGGTTCCCAGAGAAAACAAACAAACAGAAGTCAGCTAGGAACTTGAGTTTTGCTAAAAACAAAGACAATGTACAATTCAAAATGTTTTTATTTATTTTTAAAAAACAAGGCCTTCAGCTTTCAAGTTTCCAAATGATATTTTCTAACCCTGAGAAAATATTTTAAGTGAGAGCTTTTGCTCTCTGTGCCTCCTTCAGGCCCAAGCCATAGTGTGTGAAGGCAACTGGTCAGGCCTCTTCCCAGAACGTCTGTCTCTGGTGGATTAAGACCCAAAGTGCCTATTCTGATAGCCCAGAGGGGCAGGTATTCATAGAAAAACCCCTGTGTTCTAATAGACTTGAAAATAATTCCATCATTTTTATCTATTTATGTGGTAAATATTTATTGATACTATTAACTGTTCAACATGAGAGTGTCCTAGGTTCTGGACAGCTATACATAGTAAAATATAGTTCCTGCTCAGAATTTAGGGTACAGCGTAAGGGAATGAGGATGAAGCATGAATACAAAAACCCCCATAGTATATTATAAAATTACAAATAAAGAGGAGAGGGACTTCAGAAGTGGAGGAGGAAATAACAATAAGTCTCTTGCTAGTCAGAATGGAATCTACTTAGGGATAGTATTCAGATTTCTTAAATCATTGATGTAGGGAATAGAAGCTAGCACATTACTGGGAAATTCCTAGAACAACTACCAAAACAAAAAACTAAATGGTTAATCTTACCATCCTCTCAAGAGAGGAATAAAGTTGAATACAATAGTGTCATTGATGGGACACCTGGATGGCTCAGTGGTTGAGCACCTGCCTTTGGCCCAGGGCATGATCCTGGAGTCCCGGGATCGAGTCCCACATTGGGCTCCCCACAGGGAGCCTGCATCTCCCTCTGCCTGAGTCTCTGCCTCTCTCTGTGTGTCTCTCGTGAATAAAGAAATAAAATTTAAAAAAAAAATAGCATCATTGAGTACTTAGATTATAGTGGGAGTGGTTGAGATATTAAATTCTCAACTCGTAATAATATCCTGGTATCATCTGCTTTTTTGTTTGGTTGGTTTTTTTTCACTTGCTTTATTTTTAGGAAGAAGTGATGAGTGGAGAGGTCAAGTAACGTGCCCAAGGTAACACAGATTTAAAAAATGGTACCGTTGGGATTAAAAGCAAAAGCCAGCCAGCTTCAACTATGTGACTTTGAAGCAGCAAAGGCCAACGAGGAGAGGAAACACAAAGCACATGAAGCAATTTCAGGATTTAACCAGCGATTTAAGCCAAGGAAGCCTAGGCCAGTTTGCACTGAGGTAATGAACAGCCTCCACATGTTGGTGGCTTCTGACGACAAAGTCTGTTCCTGGCTCTCATTTGCATGTTTGCTGCAGGTCTACTGGGGCTCTGCTGTGAGCTCTCTTCACTCCAGGGTCCAGGTTGAAGAAACTACCCTCTCCTTTGGGTACTACAGATCTCATTGCTGGAGGGAAAACCCCTTAAAGCTTCTGCTTGGAAGTGGCACATACCACTTTGCCCTCATTTGGTTGAGCAAAGTAAGTCACATGAGCAAGCCTGAGGTCAGTGGGGCTGGGATGTGTAGTTTGTCTCAAGGAGGAGTGGCAAAGATCTGAAGGAGAATACGCCCTATCATCACCTGCCCTCAGTCCTGTCCTACCCCTCCCTGCTTTCTCCACCCCGTATTTACCCTGTCCCTGAAAGAGACGATCCAAAATTCCTCCTTCCTTGTGAGCCTAGGCCCCATGTTCAGGATCTTGTGATATTCTCTGTATCAGGTCTACATGTTGTTCATTTTGATCCACAGAGCTATAAATAAAATAATAAATATTTGTCCCCTACACACTCAGTGTACAATGACCAAAAAAGAGCAAGATAACCTCAGCAGATGTTGCCACATGGTCAAGGGGAAAAGAGGAGAATTGCAAGAATCTCCGGGTCACCGAAATCCTAAGATCGCACAGGGCAACCACAGTGAGGTGCCACTGGCGCGGGGGTGGCACTGCAGATCTGGGGCAAGCTTCATCTGTGGGCCAGGGTGACACACTCTGAGATGGAAACAAAAGCAAAGGTTTGATTTCACCTGGATTAAATAACTGAAAATGAATCTTCATCGCGGCTACAGGACATAACCAAGAGCTCTGGGATCCGCTGAAGATGTTTTAAGGGACAGAGAAGGGAAATTCAATAGAAAACTGGCGAAAAACAGCAGCTAGAGGAACTGCAAAATCATTGCATGTTTCTACCTCACTGGGTTCAGAATTCTTGTAAAATCAGAATTAGCAGATGGGGGGGGCGGGTATCAGAGATGACTACATTTTCTATCCTTGATGGCTGGGAAAACGCTGATACTATACATAGACATTGGGAAATAGAAGAGAAAACAGATTTCAGAAAGGAGGCGATGGCTCTAACTTTGGATATTTTAGATTTGCTAAGTGCTCAACATCGAGCTAAGTATTATAATCAAGAAAAAGTGAAAGAGCAGAATTGTAAGAAGCATGTTCAGATTCAGGAAGCTCACAGTGTATTGGGCTAAGTAAGACTTAACTTATAAGAAGCAAAGGTGGCAATGTAATGTTCAGATTTAGTTGTTGATCCACTTTTAATGAACGTGGAGATTTGGGAAATTCATTCTCTCTCATCTTCCTGCATGGTGCTGAGACTATGCCCTATCTGTCTCAACTGCCTTTATCACTCCTAATGATGTCTGTCCAACGTCTTTGGCTAGAAAACCCGAACGTCAGAGCTTCCAAGTATTTCTCTCTCTCTTGCACAACATACAACCTTCATTGCTGAGGAACATCCTTGGACAGGCAGTTCTTAAGGACAGAGAGAAAAGGGCACAGTGAGATGGGGATAACATTGATGGCCTCAAACCCTAAGCCACAAAGAAGTCTGGATGGGTATATGTTCTGCCTGAATCACATGTCACGGATAGAGACATCCTTGGATCACTCTTATAAGAATTTATTCACCACCATGGAATGGCTCATTTGTTCACTTTCCCCTTTCTCCAAGGTAATCAAAACTCAACAAATTATCATCTCTTCTCTATCACAACTATACAAGTATTTTTCAAAAACATGTTATTTCTCTTACCATGTAATTGGTTTATTCTCATTTTAATAAAATATTTAAATATCTTATTGAGTTAACATCTTGCATAATATGTTAATATTAACAATATATTTATTTATTCATTCATTTATTTAACATTTTATTTATTTATTCATGAGAGACACACAGAGAGAGGCAGATTCATAGGCAGAGATAGAAGCAGGCTCCCTGCGGGGAGCCTGATGTGGGACTTGATCCCAGGACCCCAGGATCACAACCTGAGTCAAAGGCAAGTTGCTCAACCACTGAGCCACCCAGGTGCCCTAATATTAACAATATTTAATTAATTATCATTTTAAGGAATAAATAAATAAATATATTTAAGTCTCTGCTTTGATTTCTAATACACTTAACAACAGCTATGTCCCACATTTTATCAGTTGTATTTTTTCAGTTTGATTGAAGTATAATTGGCAGATAAAACTGCAAGATATTGAAAGTGTACATTATAATGATTCGATAGACATGTACATTACGAAAGGATTCCTCCCATCTAGTTAATCACATATTAATCTTCTTTGTGTTTTTTTCTTTTGCGAGAACATTTATTTATTTATTTTTAAAGATTTTATTATTTATTCATGAGAGACACACAGAGAGAGGCAGAGACAGAGGCAGAGGGAGAAGCAGGTGCCGTGCAGGGAGCTCAACGTGGGACTCCATCTCCAGACCTGGGATCACACCCTGAGCCAAAGGCCGATGCCACCCAGGCGCCCCAAGGTGAGAACATTTAAATTCTATTTTCTTATCATATTTTAATTATGTGATACAGTGTTATCAAGTATAGCCACAGCCACCAGGTTATACATTAGATCTTCTGACATTATTCATCTTATAACTGAAAGTTTGTACCTTTTTACCAAGCTCTCCATCTTTCCTCCATTCTCCAGCCCCTGGCAGCCACTTTTCTATTCTGTGTTTCTGTGAGCCTGACTTTTTATTTAGATCATTCCATGCAGTATTTGTCTTTCTCTGTCTGGCTTATTTCATTTAGCATAATGCCCCCAAGCTCCATCCATGTTGTCTCAAAGAGCAAGATTTCCTTCTTTCTCATGGCTGAATAATATTCCATCATATATTCTTTATCCCTTCATTCATTGATGGGCACTTTGGTCGTTTCCGTACTCTGGCCATTGGGAATAGTGCTGCAATGACCGAGGGATGTAGATACCTCTTTGATATCCTGTCTCTGTTTCCTTTGGATATATTCAGATGAAAGATTGCTGGATCATATGGTAGTTCTATTTTTGATTTTTTGAGGAACCTCCACGTTTATTTTCCATAGTGGTCATGCCAATTTGCATTCCCATCAAGAGTGCACAAGGGTTCCCCTTTTTCCACATCCTCACCAATACTTATTTTTTGTTTTTTTTTTTTTCTTGACAGCCATTATAACAGATGTGAGGTGATTATCTTATTGTGGTTTTGATTTGCATTTCCCTGATGATTAGTGAAATTGAGCACCTTTTCAGATCTTGAAGTTAGCCCCTAATCCATTTTAAGTTGATTTTGGTATGGTATAAGACAGGGCTACAGTCTCATACTTTTGCATATGACTGTCCAGTGTCCCCAACTATAACTCATATTTTATAAAGCTTGGTAGGATCCTAAATAATCTTTAAGAACACAAATGGATCCTGAGACCAAAAATTTGAGAACAACTGAGCTACATCATTCACTCCACCCTTATAGTCTACAAATCAATGATTGTCATTGTCTATGCTTTGTCCGATATCTACAATGAACATCATTAGTTTTGCTTGGATCAGGGACTATCACTTGTGTTTGAGAATGAAGAAGAGCCCAGTGGAATCAAAGCATCTTTGTATAGGGACTGTGTCATTTTCATCTCTGTATCTCTAAAACTTAGCCCAGAGCTTTACACAGTATTTGTTTAGTAAAGATTTTTAAACAAAAGTACAGAAGTGATCACTTCTGTTTTTAAAAAGATTTTTAGGGCAGCCCGGGTGGCTCAGTGGTTTGGTGCCTGCCTTTGGCCCAGGGTATGATCCTGGAGACCCAGGATCGAGTCCCATATCAGGCTCCCTGCATGGAGCCTGCTTCTCCCTATGCCTGTGTCTCTGCCTCTCTCTCTCTCTCTCTGTCTCTCTCATGAATAAATAAAGAAAATCTTTAAAAAAATAAATAAAATAAGATTTTTAAAAATTTATTTATTTGTGAGAGAGACAGAGACAGAGAGAGCAGGAGTGGGGAGGAGGGGCAGAAAGAGAGGAAGAGAGACAAGCAGACTCCCTGCTGAGCTGGGACCCCCCCCACCCACCCACCCAAAGGCAATGACTACAGCAATATGATGATGTGGGGCTCTATCCCAGGACCCTGAGATCACAACCTGAGCCAAAGTCAGACACTTAACAGACCAAGCTACCCAGGTGCCTTGATAATTTAACTTCTTGATTAAAAAATGGATTTCTTGGTTTGCTTCATGTTCAAAGGAGAATCTGAAATGGTATTAATGATGATAAAATGAGAAAGTACTTAAGTGACCTACGACCAATAGACCTGAACGGACAACAAATAACATTATATTTAAAACTACAGGGACGCCTGGGTGGCTCAGCGGTTGAGCATCTGCCTTTGGCTCAGGGGTGATCCCGGGGTCCTGGGATCGAGTCCTGCCTGCTTCTCCCTTTGTCTGTGTCTCTGCCTCTCTCTCTGTGTCTCTCATGAATAAATAAATAAAATCTTTTCCAAAAAATGCAACAATAAAACAGTAACAGTTAACCTTATTTGAGTGCTTCATGTGTCAAACTCCAAGCCAATCACTTTAAGTCGTCAACTCTTTTATTCCTGAAAAATAACTCCAGGAGTTAGGCATTATATTCTCAATTAACAGACAATACGGATAGGTGCAGAGACAACAGCCTGCAGCTTGCCTAAGGTCACACACCTAGGGACAGAGCTTGGATTCTGACTCCACCTACGTGTACTAATTCCCTCGAAAATGAGAAGAGCTCTTCAGAGCCTTTCCGTCCATTATGCCATCCTTTTCTCACAGCAACCCTGAGTCATGTGAGAGGCTCAGGTCATAGCTCTAGTTATAAATACAGAAACTGAGGTATAGAGGAGTCCTGCAGATTGCCACAAGTCCCACATTTGGTGGGGCACAGAGCAAAGTCCTGCCCAGAGGCATGTCCTGCGTGGGCATGGAGCCACCGTCCTCAAGGGAAGCTATGAAGTCGAACCAACCCTCCTACAGTGGTTGCCCCACTGACTGAGGTAAAGATAGAATCTGTCTAAAGTCTGTGTTTCAAGGACTAAAATCTTATTCAGTACAAAAGTACTTTGAGTACCATTGCTTGGTGAGTGAAAGTGTACGATTTAGCCAAAGGGAAAAGCTAGTTGTATGTAGGCTAGGAGTTGAAGGGGAGATGACTTACGGTAGAGAAAGGGAGGAAATGTAGCAAACAGAGGCGAGAAACATTGACTGCTCTATAAATAATTCCTGCCCGCACTGATCTTTTCCTGAGGTATAAAGAAGAACAAACAAAGAGATCAAGATTTGGGTTTGGGTTTGGGGCTTTTTACTAATACTGTCTACATGACCTAGGGTAAGTCACAATATTCTTGAGTCTCAATTTTATATCAGTAAAATGAGGAGGTTGAGCGAGATGAATAATTTTCCATTTCCCCCCATACCACTCCCAGCCTCACTGCCAAGAGATAAAACTCTCAATACAGTGTGTCTTTCCAGGAAAAATATTTAATGTATATTCAAACTACACACAAACATACATATATGCATGGGTATATATGTACCTTTTTTGACACAAATAATTTTCTGCAACTTGCATTTTTAACTTAATTATAAACCCTGAAGATCTTTCTGTAACAATACATACAGATTTATTTTTCCTTTAAAAATAGCTATTTAGTATTCCATTGTATGAAGGCACCATAATTTATTTAGACAGATCCCTATTGAAAGACATTTAGGTTGTTTCTAATTTTTTTGGTTGTTGTTATTACAAACATTGCCGTTGAGAGCCTCCTGGAACAATTTAAATCTTCAGTGTTTGTCAGAGAATACATCACTCTTTGTGGAACTCCTGAAGCATCGCCACGAAGCCCCAGGGTTCCAGGAAACACAGTTTGAAAACCACTAAACGAGATGATCTTAAATTTCCTTTTCTCTCAATTAAATGAAACTCTTTTAACCTTTAGTGTTTGTTTCACAGTATTTTGCAGTGTCTCCTGACAGTTTTGAGTGAATAGATAGGTTTTTGTCTTTCAAACCTAGATCATAATCAGCTTCAGGCTATTGATTATTTAGCACTTTCTGCATTCCTCAAAGCCTAGACTCGCACTGAGGGAGGCCTGAGAAGTGCTCCACAAACATATGGTGGATGGTATTAGAAGACAACTGGGTTGGTAAAACAGAATACTTAGCTATACTTCTCCATTGATTGCAGTTGGCAAATAGAGTGTGGGTACCTCGCAGTTACCCCTGGTTTCCACGGAGAGTCTCTGGGTGAGACGCAGTGTAACTGTTACTCAGACCAGGGGAAAGGTGAAATGGGTAATCCCTCCACGCACGCTTTGCATTTCCAGGGTGGCCGGCCATGCCCAACTCTGGTGGTACCGTGAAAGTTGTAGTCTGGGTGAATGTTGCCTCCTAGACTTGGGCTCCAGTTGGCTGAATTCAAGTAGAATACAACGTGAATTGTGCCCCCTAGAACTGCCCAGGGCATTAGCAGAATACATACCGCCTTCTCCTCTATTCTGAGGAAATTTCTTGCATCCATTACTGTCTCAGTGACTTGAATCTCTGTTGCCTCCCATTCGACTTACTGGTTCCATGTGAACACGCTGGTCACTTGGGTCACCAGAGCGGTGGTCATAATAATGACAATGCTGATAAATCCCTTGCCTACATCACGTCTGTCTTTCATAGATGAAGCTTGTTGAAGGAATAGTCTACACCACTGTCCTCAACCTACAACCACTTGGCTGGGTGGTTTTCGGGTGTTCTCTTTCTTGAAGTCCCATCACCTCATCCTTCTGGAAACTCTCCTCTTCTCTTTTGTGACGGCACTTTTCCCTGGCTTTTCTTCCATTCGCTGTTCACCGTTTAGGCTTCTTTAGGAGCTCTTCTCTCTCTCTCTACTGAATCCTTATATCTCCTGTCTCCTGGAGCCCCATCCCCTGGCTCTCTTAGTACAGTCTTCTTTCTGACTCATTGGCCTCAGGGCAAATAGCTTCATCTAAGACTTGCTCCTCCCCCCTGGTTTCATATTGTTTTTCATTTCATTTTAAAAATTCCATTTTAACTTGCTGAATATACTTCTACCTACCCTGATGTCTAGCTCTTAAAACTTGGGCCCCTACACCATTCCCAGACCCACCACCAAGAGATAAAACCCTCAATATATTGTATCTTTCCAGAATATTTAATATTTAAATATTAAATTGTGTCTTAAAGATACAATTAAAATATTAAATATGTAATATCTACAATTTAAATATTAAATTGTATCAAATATTATATTGTATCTTTCCAGAATATTTAATATTTAACGCAAGCTCATATACATTATAAAATCAAGTCACCATTGACTTTCCATTCTTTCTCATCCCTAACATTCAGTCAACAAGTTTTGTCTGTCTTAACTCTTACACGTATTCAAAACTGTTCATGACTTCCTAGCCCTACAGTCACTCTCCTGGCACAACACCAGCTTCCTGGACTATTGCCAACTATCTCTCCTAACTGGACTCCTTGACCCTGGTCTAGTAGTCCTTGCCAATGCATTGGGCTTCAGGTGAACTTCCTAAGACGTGACACTGCTCAGCTAACCCAGATGGCTCACATTTTCAATAGGTTCTTAGACCATTTAGGATAAAAGTCCAAACACCTTTCCTTAGTACAAATGCCCTGTTTATCTCTCACCTTTCCTCCTTCCACCACTTCCGTTTCATCCTTGTATATTTTACACACTCAATTTCTTCTTCCTGGCATATCATTTCTCATATTCCTCTACATTTCTCTATCTTTACTTTGTTTATTGTGACATCAATACGTCTCATCATTCTCATATGTCTACCTCAAGCATAATGTCCTCCAAGAAGCCATCCCAAGCCAAGTGTCATTCAGTCTTCTCCCTCAGGCAATGATCACACAGGTCTTGAGTATAACTTTCCCTCTCCCTCTCTCTCTGTTTCTCTCTCTCTGTTTCTCTCTTTAAAGTAAGCTCTATACAGAACCTGGGGCTTAACTCATGACCTCTAGATCAAGAGTCTTATGCTCTATCAACGGAGTCCACCAGGCGCCCCAAATATGACTTTGTCTTATTTTGCCAATCACTGATTGATCTTTCTCCTCCCACTAAATTGTATTTTTTGATATCTCCAATCCTTAGAACAAAGAATAAAGATTTGTTGGGTGTATTTTGATGGGATTATTTTGTGGAAGAGTGCCTGTTTTTGTTAAATCTGAATACCCAAATCTTGAAAACTTAATACATGAACTTTAATATTTTTTCCTGATTATAATACTGTAGATTTAGTTATAATTGGTGTAAAGGACTTTAATGCAAATGAAAATTAATTTTTAACACCTTTCTCCTTCTCCTTAACCCCTCTCCATTATATGATTAAAAAGCAAACAAGGACAATAAACTATTTCAGTCTAGAGAAAGCAAAGAAAGCTGCTATCTCTATTGTTGATGTTTCATGACATGGCCAAAGAAGTCTATAAAAAGTGCTCAAGAGAAAGTTGGGAGACAGACCTTATAACACCTTTTTCTAAAACAAAATGAGGATATTTTCTTTTTTAGTATTTCCTTTGGTCATCTGTGTATCCTTCCCTCCTTGTTTTTCTGTTTTCATGTTTCTCCCTGGAACTCCTTATCTCTCTAATCCCTTGTCCTGAATGCTCTTACTTTATCTCTCACTCCACTGTTTTCCTACAGATCTGCTCAGCCTGTCTCCTCCCCCGGGCTGGGTTCCCCAGGCTTTCCGTGGCCCCCTGACCCCGCCTTCCTCTCCCGGGACTGTATTCCTCTTGCCTCTCATTTGCCTCCCAGCAACCTAAGCAGAACAATACTGGAAGTAGAACTGGCAAGCTGACAAAAAGGAGAGCAGTTGGAAAGAAAACTTTACTCATCAAGAAAGAGGCAAATATCTTAAAAATATCTGTGGGAAGGTGTCTGCTAAATCATCTGCTTCTTCAGCTGTGGAAATTTCAACAATAGGGTTCCACCACAGTGGAGGTGTGCAAGAAGCACCTTCTCGGGTTAGAAGACGGAGTAGATGCGAGGAATTAGAGACCTCAATAACTCAGCCTTGAATAAAATTCAAGATCTCCGCCCCCCCCACCTTTTATTCATGTTCTTTCTTTCTGAAAGTCCTGTTGCAGGAATTCAAAGGGCTGAGTTCTGCCCTCAGCTGTGAGTCATGACTCCCACTGAAGCCAGGAGCTCATATGTATGTATTCAGAGGAAGTATTGGGCCTTAGGGACTCAGATGAAATAACAACAGCCTGGTCGTTTGTTTGCTTATTTGCTTAAACCTTTATAAAAGAAGCACGAGGCCTGCTGTACCTGAATGCCTTTTTATAATCAGTTTAAAAATACACAGTAGAATTTAAATTCCCACAGTAGATCTCCTGCACTATAGCACAAATAATAACAGCCGATCTTACGCCATGCCCCAGGTCCCGGGCAGAGTCAGAGGGAGAGAGGCAGGAATGAATTTCTAACGTGCCAGCCTTTCACTGAGAAAGTTCTGTTTGTATCCCCAGGGAATTCGGGACCAGGGACTGAGATTCCGTGTTCCCTGTAAAAGGCATGAAATACCCAAACAGCTTTTATTTTTCAGAGCTAGAGAGCTGAAGGTAACAAGGGCCACTCCACCGGCTTTAGGAAAAACGAAGATGTACAAGCTAGATTTCCTGGACTTCTCTCTCACGCCCTCTCCTCTGACTTCACATACTCTATTGTCTTGGGTTCTCCTTCCATGAAAAAATAAAGTAAAAATAAAAATCATATCCAGGGCCAGTTTGCTTCCCCATCACTCTCCCAGAGGATATTTTTTTTTCTTCCCACTAGTACAGAATCAATGTACTTTCTTTAATCAAGATAATGACTGCCTCAGATACTTAAAAAAAAATTATTTCTCTAATGTCTAAAATATGCAAAAGCTTTCTATTCCACCATTCCTGTTACACTATAATGTTTCTAAAAATCTTTCATTTAAATCCTTATTGGTTTAAAAGATGCTATATGCCAATTCTTATATAACAATGAAGATATAGTGACAAAGCAAAAAAATGAATGATCCCACCAGTTCTACTTTCTAGGGGCAACCACTTTTAACAGCTCCTATAGTATTCATATTTATATTTTTAAATGTAAAATAAAATATGAAGAGTTTGGCTAGTTAGAATACACTGTTTTTTTCTCTTCCAGACATTTCTCAGTTCCCTACTATCCAGAGAGGTTTCTAGGGGCAGACGGGAGTGTCTAGACACCTCTGGCTTTTTCTAGCACCGGCCCAGGAATGTGACACCTTCTCTGCCCAAGTACAGATCTACCTGCTGGCAAATTCCTTCCCTGTAACTTGTCTTTGTCCTTCAACTGACTGCCTGAATACAGTGAAAATGTCTTCCCAGACTTCTTATTTCCAACTACTCCCAAGATGCCCAAATGCCAGGAGTCAGAGTTCACTTCCACTGTGCCCACTCTCTATCCTTTGTTTATGCTTTTGGCCTGAAACCTGACACGCTGGCTCATATGGCAAAACTAGGCCTATGTTTGTTTCTGTGCACAAAGAGGATTAAACCGACCCAATATTAAACAAACAAACAAGCCAAACTTTGTAACATTGGCACTGCTTATAGATAAGCATTGCTAATAGAGAACTAACGAGAAAACAACAACAACAACAACAACACTTAAGTAGGATTATGTAGCAGTGACATGACCGACATCATTCACGGTTATTATTTATAACAAAATCCTAAGGTACGCCACACTGATTAACCGCATCACTCAGTTTGTATTGTCATTCGTTTATTTATCTAACAAGCATTTATTGCCTAATGAGTTTTAATTTCGTTGTAAATATGATTTTATTACAGTGTATTAGGTATTATTTCATAGGTTAACATTCTCCTTCTGCAAACATCATCCCCATTCCTTGGAAGGATTACTGCTTCAAACATACTCCCCAACTCAGCATGAGCTGCCCCATTTATTCACTTATTTATTTATTTAAAAGCTGTATTTCTTTATTTCAGAGAGAGAGAGCAAGCATGTGCACAGCAGGGAGGGGCAGAGGGAGAAGGAGAGAGAATCTCAAGCAGACTCCCCACAGAGCGTGGAGCTCAATCCACCACCCAGAGATCATGACCTGGGCTGAAATCAAGAGCTGGACACCCAACCAACTGAGCCACCCAGCGCCCAGAGCTGCCTTACTTAATGTGACCTACACACTTGACCATTATGGATGGATCCAGTAATAAGCTCTGGATCCAACCTAAGCCAAAAAGATTTTTTTTCTCTAGAAAAAAGTTTTGAAGGGGACCTGACTGCCAGTTTGGTTTTGCCCTGAAGCTGTGGGAACGAGGTCTGAAACCCAGGATCTAATGGCTATTTGTTTCCCATGTGTGCAACAATAGATCTCCACCCTGGCCCCTCAGGAGGATCACCTGGGGAGACTTGTTCAAAATGCCCTGGCATCAACCCCCAGAAATTCTAATGGACGTGGTCTAGGGTGAGACCCAGGTGTCAATATTTCTTTAAATCATTGTCATTGATTCCAACAATGAGGACCACAACCTGGAAGAAAAGTGGACAGTCACGACAAGCAGCTGTCAGCCAGAAGAGACACACAGACACACATGCGACAGACAAACCCGTTTCTGGTATTCACAGGCTGAGTTGCTTCCCAGGCCTTCTTTCTCACTATCCTATTGACGATTCTTTTTTCAATTACCTGAGATATTCCAGTGTCTTTCCAATAAATCCTCCTTTTATCCTAAGCTAATTTAAGTTGCATTTATGTGATTTGCAAACAAAGAAGTCCATGCTAGGTCTCTGTTCTTGTGTGCTCAGGCTTAATAGAGTTTTACACTTGTAGCATAGTTCCTCTCCATTCATGGCCTCGTTCACTAATGTATTAGGCAATAATGCCCACAATATTCCAGATTCTGTGTTACTTACCAGAAATAATAAACAAAAAGACCTTTTATTTGAGCAGCTTCCACGCCACTGAGGGAACGGGCATATCAGCAGAGACAGCAACACAAGTATTCTAATAGGAGTACTGGCTGGTTGCTGTGAGACACACTGAACAAATGTGTGGTCTGGAGGAATCATGGAAGCCTTCACAGAGGAGGTGGCCTCCGGGTTGCCTCTGAGGAGTGAATTAGTGTCATCTGGTAAACAACAGAGGGCCGACAGGAAGAATTACATAGCCGAGGGCCCAGAGTTATAAGACTGTAGGGCATATTAGGGGAAAAACGGTCTTTCTGTTATGGCTGGGACTGAAAATTTCATGTTAAGGATTGGAGGGCAGAAGACAGAGACAAAGGACAGACCATGAGCACTTGCATTTGCCATGATAAATATTTGAGGTTTTGTCCTGCGGCTACTGCAGAGACTTTGGAATGGTCTGGGTAGAGCAGTGCTCCGAACAAGTTTGCACGCTGGAAAAATTTCTCTGGAGAAGTGATTGGTCAGTGTCCAGATTGCCAGGAAGGAATCAAGTCAGGGGGCCCTCACAACTGTCCAGGAGAGAAATGGCAAGATGCCCAAATAATTCTGATAGTGAGAACATATTTTAAAAACTTTCGAAGGCAGATTCCCTTGGATATGATAACCAATTGAGATCCATTAAAATAGAGTGTGTCTGTGTGGGGAGTGGTGGGGAAAAAGGGATGAGGATGAAGCCCTGGAACAGGCCTACATATAGGGAACATGGGGGTATACAGGTAGAAGAAAAAGTGCTTCCAAAGGGAAAGAAGCAGGCTCTAGAGAACGCGGAGAGCATGGTATTGTGGAAATTAATCATGTCTTCAATATCTGTCCCGGCTTCAAATACAATGCGCTCATCTGTCACCTACGGTTCATTTTCGTTTTCTCTAGACTTTGAGACGAGTCAGGGGAGAGAACTGGTTAAACACAACTGAGGGTTGCTGTTGTTCTCTGAGCCTCCTCCCAGGCCCTGGTACAGCCTCCCCCACCCCCTGCCAGGCCCAACTGTATCCCCCCTTTGGTAGTCTGGAAGACCAGAACACGCCAACACGGAGAGGGCGAGTGCACAAAGTACACAACTAGATGCCTGGTGTTGACTCACTTAGCTCTGATGACAGTGGGATGAAATCCAGATCAGTGCTGGGTTTGTTGGCAGAAAGGCCTCCGTAAGGAGGTCTGGGGAACTCCAACAGGGAACAACTGGAGTAGGTGGAAATAAGCTTCCTTGAAGCTCTAATGTATGGTTACGATGTGGGGCAGTGATATTCATAAGGTGGGACTCTCGGTCTGGCTCTCAGAGCTCACGTGAGATTTTTATCTCTATCATTTTCTTTGTCCTTCATGGGGCCTTTAGCTTAGCAAATAGTTCTTAATTAGATTTTAACTCCTAAGTAGGTATATTTGACTAATATATTTGAGCCTCTACTACACAGTCTGCACACACATAATATCCCATATCCATATAATATATGACCACAGCTGTTATGGAGCAGGAGAGACCAGGAGACTATTGTGACACAGGTGTATGGGGGAGATGTAGTGACAGGCAGTCTGGTGAGTTTTTCTTTCCCCTCTGAATATATCTCTACTGCAGTTCCTTATTATATTTAGAGTAAAATTCAAAAACCTTTTACTCAGACCGTAAGGCCTGAGTACCTCGCCTCTACGTCATCTTATGGTCCCTTCCCTTCCTTGACAAGGTTCCAGCCACTCTGAACTTTTTGCTTCTTCTTCTTCTTTTTTCCCCCCTCATCAAGCAAACAAAGTCCTGGCATCCGGTATAGACAGTTTAAAGAATATTTTTGTTAAAACTAATGACACGCTGAATTTAAGTTAGGGCTTGAAGTCTGGGAGAAGATGAGAAGTCATTTCTGAGAAATGAAGAATAGGAAGAGAGCAATTGCGGAGGAGGAAGCAGGAAGTCTTAGGGGCCCGAGTGGAGGCTGGAAGAAGCAGCTGCTGCTAGACGACCCTCTTAGTCCCAGCAGTTTCCAGGATGTGCCTCCAGCATCCACTGGGCAGTCAGGATCTTCTTTCCTGGGATGGGAACTAGAAAGGCAGAGAGGAGAGTTGAGAACATTTGGGAGAAGAAACTGAAAGTGTTCCTGAGTGAACCATTCTCACATGCACTCTCCAATATCTACTTATCGAGGGCCTGAAACCATCTTTCAGTGGCCTAATCAGATAGGGGTAACTAGCTCACTTGAAAATCGAAATAATGCATCAACAACTTCACTTCCTTTTATCCTCTTAAATACTGATTACAACATTTGGCCCTAAAGGAAAAATGCCGTATCCTTTAGACCAACAGTCTCTGAACTCTTCCATTATGGAGCAAACTTGAACAGTACTGAATTTCCTATTAAATTTTAGTATTCGTTGTGTACCTCTTTTGTGCCCATGCCAGATAGTGGCAAAACTGGTAGGTGAGCACAGTGTGTGAGTGTGGTACCTGGAAGGGCATAGAGCTGGCAGAAAGGGCAAAGGGCATGATTCATGCTTGTAAGTTAACATATTTATTCTAATAGTGAACTAGAAGGAAAGGTATTAAATGAATAATAATGTGAGCCAAAAAGGAAATGAAAAGTTTTAAATTAGACTGGAATTATTCATTCATCCTTACCAACCCAAATAAGAGTGGAATGATGTCATGTACACAGAACTCATCGATTCTGGTAGCTGGCAAGTCATAGGTATTTGGAACACTGATTTCTAATGAAGGGGACACGGAGGAAGGGGATACAGTAAAGTAATAGTTCCTAACAGCAGAGCCTAGATACAGAAAAGAGAGCAAAGTCAGACTGGTTAGCGGGTAAGAAAGCCTGGTTTTCAATGACTCATCAATAAGATCTGAAGGCCAGATAGTCATTGATGAAAGGAAGGAAGAGCTGCTATATTTTCATCTTGCCTCACTTGAATTTGCCTACCAGGCATCCATTCTCTTTTCGTAGGGTAGTAACATCTGACTTTTCTTTGGGAAACTTCCTCTATTTCAGTGTGTGTGGTCTTGGTGGGACTGCCAGCATTGAGGGGTCCTGCTATGCCCTAGGCAAGGAGCGAACACAGGCATAGACGAAGACTCTGAGCAGAGCAGAGTGATACCAAGTTGGAAAACATGGAATTGATTCATCTCAAGGGCAGTGCTCTGTAGTGACGGCCCACAAGATTCTGTTCCATAGAGCTCTCTTGACAGGAGAGTGATTCCTGCCCTCATTCAGGCTAGGATTTAAACCTTTCCTTACGGTCATTTACTTTTAAATATTTATGTATTTATTGGTTTTATTTGGCCAAAGTCGGTATTCTATACTTGCAAACAAAGGATCCCAGGAAAAAATATCCTAGACGTTACCTAGTGGATTACTCAATGCAGTCACAGCTAGATTATGGATTCCTTTCATTTTTTATAAATTACAGTATTTTTATACTCCACAAAACTTTGGGATTTGAGGAGAATTTAAATTTAATTTTTTTGCATCATGCCAATTGCAATGCAGAATTTGGATGTGGTGTAAGATTTTGAATAACACACTATGCCAGAGAAAGGCATAGGCAGGGTCCCAGGGATATGTTAAAAATAACCTAATCCAAGTGAAGGATTTCTTTTCCTAATTGAGGGGATGCCTGTAAAGGAGAAAGGGGTAAAGATAAAAATCAAACAAGAAAATGCTAATTGCTAACCTACAATGACCTAAGAGATGTGAGAATGAACCTTTTAAACATACTTAGGTGTGATACTTGCATTATTACTACATAAGAAAAATATTCTGTTTGTTTCCAATGTATACTGTTGTATTCAGAGGTGAAATGATGTGACATAAGGATTTTCTTTAAAATATTCCAGCAATAAAAGCAACATCAAAGAAATCATGAAATCTAAAACAAGTATAGCAAACATGTTTATGACTTCATGGGGTCCCTTGTCGTAGTAACATTCTATTTTTGTGTATATTTAGGAGATTCCAAAGTCAAAATTTAAAAATATCAAGTGAAACACTTTTAAGAAGTTAATAAACCCTTTTGTGTATGTATATTCTTGCACTGACATTTAGATCCTTTCATTATTTTTGAAAACCCCCTTGGAAATTGTGTCTTTTGGCAATGGTTTTCACCTCATCTTTTGTAACCTGCTCAGTCTCATGATTTATGAAAGATTTGCTTATTAGCAGTGACCTGCTGCCAATAAATTACTTTATTAAGTTCTCTCTTTGAAGTATACTCCCTCTTCTTACATGTTCACCTACACCCAATGGAAGACCAAATGGTAGAAACTCAAAATGAAGAAGAAAAAGCCTATGCCTAACTAACTTAATTTTGGTGTTCAACTTTTTAAAATGCTAAAATAATGTGTCACTGAAAGATACTTTGCTAAATGTGCTTTAGGAAAAAAAATGACTTTTCAAATATTCAAACCTATGTAAAGATGCAATGGTGCCAGATTACACTCATAATCTTTGCTTTGCCCTTGACGTTCAGGTATTTTTAAAAAACCAGCTAGCCTGGTAAAGTCTTATTTTATTTTTATTGCTTCTACTTTTTAAAAGCAGCCAATCCTGGAGAACAAAGGTCACATAAAACAAAATGAGTCACTACCCAAACTATGAGAATACCAGTAAGAACAATTATTGCACATAAATCAGACCATAGGACTTCATTCTCTTGCTTGGGTATGGCTAATACAGTCCATCTTCTCACTTTTTGCAGTGTTTACTACAATAATGAAAAATTTGGTTAGTCTGCCTGTAAAAAATGATTTTGTTTTTCCTCCAATATTTTGTACTAATAAGAATCTGCCTTTAAAACATAGCTAGTTCTGCCTCATGAACCTCAGAGTTTCATTTTAGAGTGAATCTTCTAATTATAAAGCCATCCGGTGACAGCATGGACAAAAATGGCATTCTGGTTAACACTCAGTACAAAAGAATATAGATGTCTGAGTTTAAACCAATGCACGTCTCCCCCTAAAAATGGAGCAATATGTATAAGTTAGTTATGACATCATTTCATCTAAAACATTTGATACAGACTTATTATTCCAGTTTGCAGAGACAAATTTATGTGCTAACTATTCAGAGAGGAATATAATATCATCTGTTAAAGAAGGCCAGATAGTCTTAGGCAAGTTAGTTTTCAGAAGCAATCAGATCTTAAAAAGTCCTGATGATAGGCGACACCAATTGGCATTTTCTCAAACATTCTGCTAAAAGAAAAGAGGGAAGTTTGATAACATCAAGATCGGCTTCCCTTTTGTAAAGTTTTCTTAAATCATAACTTCTTTTCTATAGGAACAAAAGCAGCATGGCCCTATTTCAAAATGGGGACAAATAAATACTAAATAGAACTGAAAAAGATTTCAATGAGTCCATTTCATATGATTCTTCTACTCAACTTCAGGAATGTTATGTGGATTTGTTTAGGAATTATTGAAAAAGCAACAGGAAAAGGAATACAGTACTTTTTTTTTTCCTATTTGGTCTGTGAATTAAGGGAAAGGTGAGGTGCTAAAATATAAGAAATGTTGTTAACCGTACTGTACTCACGGGAGAAGCAAACTATAGCTAGCTTGTGTTTTGTTTATTCCCCCCTTGTTTCAAGAAAAGATTTGAGGCAGCTATAAGATTGGTAAGCAAGGGCGTCGTTACTGACAAAAGACGCTCTGCAGTGCTTGAGAACCCATGAAAGGATTTTCCCGGCCCCTTCTTTATGTGTGTCTGTAGCTCTCAAACGGTGATTGTGAAATGGTTCAATGGCAAAAACTGGCCTTCTGCTGTCAGCCAGAATGCTTCAGGGGCAGATCAGCAAACAGTATACATCAGTGACTTCTGCAATGTATTTTGCATCTATGGGGTTATTCCTCCATCATTCATTCCCTCCACTGAGGCTGTCTGGGCCATCCTCCTCATGGGGTTGGATCTAGCACGTGAGGGCAGTACCTAGAGCATACAGAGGAGGAAACGTGTTTCAGCATCACACACATTTGTACGGTCACGAATTAGCAAGACAAGCGGCTAATGTCATAGAAATTTAGTTGATGCACTTATGGAGGGGACTTTTAAACAACAAATACAAACAAGTGATCAATCCACGTCTGACTGGCTTTGGATATGGGAACCCCAACCATCTGAGAGCCTAGAAGATGGATTGTTAGTGACATATAACAAGGATGGAGAAAGGAAGAGGATCTAGTCATGGCAAGGATATCAAGGATATCTTCCCAAGGCAGAGTAGGCTAAAGATTGTACTAATTCTGGGCAGCCTGGGTGGCTCAGTGGTTTAGCACCACCTTCAGCCCAGGGTGTGATCCTGGAGGCCTAGGATTGAATCCCACGTCCGGCTCCTTGCATGGAGCCTGCTTCCCCCTCTGCCTGTGTCTCTACCTCTCTCTCTCTCTCTCTCTGTGTGTCTCTCATGAATAAATAAATAAAATCTTAAAAAAAAAAAAAGATTGTACTAATTCTTTAATTTAAGGGAGGACTGAAAAATAAAACCAGAACCAGAACTGAACTACGTAAGGAATGCTTTCTTTTTTTCTACCATACAACATACTATTAGTGATTTTTGTATATATATTTGCATTTAATTCATCTATTTAGTAAATTGTGCACTGTTCATTCCATTATCCCTTCACTGTTGTTTTAAGGTCCAAAGCTAAAAAACTGCTTCTGTAGTTGTGAAAGAGGGATCTCTTAATTGAGTTGCGTTCTTCAGGGTAGGCTAATAGGGCTGGTACAGTTAATAATGCTGGGCCATTCATCTCTTTAACTGATAAGGTTTACTTCTAGCTCATAAGAAATCTCTTGAAGACCTTGTTGCTCTCCAGATCAACTCCCAAGGACCCAGGGGTACTTTCTTCTTATGGTATACCCATAGCTATACCATCTTGGAAATGGGGGTTCCATTTCCAGGACAGGGGGAAAAATGCTCCTAAAATATTGGCCAGAAGTGGCAAACTTTATTTCTTCTCAAGCCTTTTGGTTAGTACCAGTTACATGGCCCCAACCAAACCAATAAGAGTGTGCCACAGAGTGGTTTGTGAATACCCCCATACCTGCCACATATGATTACTAAAAGTAAGATCTGTGCTAAGAATGACTAGAAAATGTAAGTAATACCTCTTTTAGAAGTCTTTCTGAAACATTAGTAAATATAAAATCATAGGGAGCGGGGGTGGGGTGGTAGGCGGGGGGGTGGGGGTGGGGGGTGGGCAGGAGCTTGTTGAAAGGGCACATTGCCAGGCCCAGGGGACAAGGTCAGTTTTGTAGGGTTGAGATAGAAAACGACTGCCTTAATCAGGCTTATTCTGATTAAGGAATACCAAGGAATACCTGTAGCATGATGAACACAAGGAAGAAAGATCCTATACTGAATGTAAAAATTCTCTTAGGGCGCTGGATGAAATGAAACTGAAAATCAAAAAGAGGTCATGTGGGCAAGCCAGCGTCTTTTCAAGTTACCCCTTGGATGTTACAGAGGAGTTAATTCTGTCCTCTTGTCAAGGGGAGTTGGACAAACGTCCCCCCGACCCCCTGTAGGTATGCATACAACACTGCCAAAACGTTTCTGTGGAGAATCATGTTAGATCAGGGACTTTGTTCAGGCTCCTCACTTTCTCCTCCAGTTTTCTTTCTCTTTTGCCAGTTATTCTTGTACTTGACTTGGGGAGAATGCAATAGAGGAAAACATGTTTGTTTTTCCTCCAAGCCCTAAAATAGGGTCTTTCCATTCTTTCTTCTCAGATTGTTACTGAGGCTTCATGCTCATTAGTAGTTATTCTTTGGAGAGAAATTTGGAAGGGAAAAACTAGATGATAATAGGAGTGATTTTAAGTGTAGGCATGCACAAAAACTTCTTGAAAAATCAGGTTGCGGTATGCATTCCTATTTTAGATTTGCCCCTGTTAACATCTTCTCAATAAACAGGTGCATACACTTCCCCAAGCTGTCACTGTTGTTTATTTAGCCTGTATGCTTCAAAATCTACTGATGGATGATACCCAACCAGCTTGAAGCTTGACTTTCAGAAACTTAAAAAAGAGACTTAAAAGAGACTTAAAAGTTTTAATGAGACTTTCTTAAAGTATAGTCTCATGGGTTTGTTAGAATGGGAGCACATCTCTCAATGATACTGTAAGAGTATCACATTTGTATGTTAATTTTAGTTCAACAAATAGGAAAAATGATTATGAGTAATAGCTCTCAGCTTTCAGATAGTTCTTTTCATGTTCAAAGTGCTTGACAAACATTAATTAAATCACTGGCAGTCAAATTAGATAAATATGTTCTCTGTATGTGCATAGCTGTACCTTCCGTGCACACAGTATTCTAAATCACATCACTGCAGATCAAACACTTTTTTGCCATCTGAACTTGGTTGGCTGACACTGATTCCAAGCAACAGATAATTACTGGAAGGGCTAATCATGAGGAGAGATTATGTAAGCTTTCTTTGCTTTTAAATAAAAATATGCATTTATCCTTGTAAAAGGTACAGGATGAACCACAGTGTAAAATGCTTCTGTCTCTAGGCCAGAAGGTAACAATGACAAAGCAAATTCCTTGCATTGTGCTGTTGGAACAGCTAAACCATAATTTAAAGAGATCATTTGAACAACAAGAGAGCACATTTTATATACTCTGGGCTACTAATATTTTGGCGTCTTCAGCACCAAAAACAAGGCGGCTTTTCAGGCTAAATATGGTGTCGATTTCAGCAATATGGTAATTGTTCATTAATGCTAGGAATCCTTGGTCACCACTAACTTGAGAAGCATTTGGGCCAGCAAATTACACATAGTAAATTTCATGATTATTTTTAGAATAACTTGCATTTTTTTTCCTCCCTTCGCTGAATTTAATGAAGCTTTCCAAACCATCCCAAGAGATGAACTGTTCCCAACAGACCCCCCGAACGAAGTATATTCCAAATAAAAAAGAGTGCTAATAGCGTTCCATCTTTGAATAACACCTAATGAATTAACACACTCTACTCACCTACACCAGGCAATTGGGGAGAGGCATGCACATGCATGTGTGGAGACAACTTAGCCGGAGTCAGGCTTGGTTTCCTTGAGATGCTCAGGCTGCACCAATATGAACGGAGAGGACTGAAATTTCTCCTTCCATTCTGACTACCAAGCTAGTCTAGTCTGTTTCCAGGGGGGGAAAACTCTTTGTTAATTGTCCTAAAATTTGCTGAACGGAAGAACGTCTAGTTCAACCAAGTTGTCTCTTTGGAAAGCCTGTGCGACAGTATGGCTTGGAGTCATGATAGCTGTTCGTGTGGATGTGACAGATTGGTATCTGTTCTCTTTTGTAGAAGTGCTAACCTGTATGCCTAGGAGCTTAAAATCTGAGAGACTCTTCTCTATTACTAATAGCAGGAACCTGGAGTTCACCGGGGGGCGATGTGATGCGCTCAAGGTAATATCCATGGCCCACATGGTTTAGACGTGACAGGTGGCCATAAGGGAAGCATAACCAATACGGTACTACATCTGCTTCAGTGTTTCCACTGTTAGGCTCTTGCCACATCTCATGGGTAAGAGTGAACGTTTTCTGATTCTATTTAGAGCAGGGAGTCATTGATGGGGACTGATTTTTAGCCCAGAAAAACATAGAAGATATGTCTCCATGGTATAAATTTGTTCTCCCTTCGGTATGGAGACAAAATATTAGACCTGGCTGGGAATGTTTATATGGCTTTGAGAATTTAATAGTATTCCAAATGTAAAAGGCCTTGAAGGGAAAATAAAATAAAATAAAATAAAATTTGTATATTTTACTTGTGCTGATTCTTATAGTCGAAGTTCACTGCATTCATTTCATCACTTCTTCACACCCTGCCCTATGGAAACTCTTCTCTTGGAGGTCACACACGACATCTTTTCTGTTAACCATACTAGCTTTAACTCAGTGTTTATTCTCCTTGACCTTTTTGCTGCATTTATCACTGTGGACTCTCCCCAACCAATACCACTTACCACCCCTCATAAATACCCAGTAATTGATTTCATTGACATTTTTGTCTTCTTTGCTAACCCGGCCACCAACCTTGTCTACCTCACATCGCCTCCTGCCTGGATTGTCATGCAGGCAGGCTTCCATCTGGTCCTCCAGGTCCTAATCTCTCTCTTCTCTAATCCACAATGCCAGTGACTAATCTTCCAGATATCTACACTTTAATCTGATCCTAAAATCCCTTCTTACCTATGGGGCCTTACATTTCTCTCCTCTTTCATCTTACTTTCTTCTTGGCTCTTTACGTTCCAGAAACACTTGCTGTTTTTAGTCTCAAAGACATTAGGCTTGACCTCTCCTTAGAGTTCTGCACTAGTTTACTCTCTGCCTGAATTTCTCTTCTCCAGATCATCCCATGACTAGTTTTTTCTTTCATTCAAGTTGTTGTTTAAATTTTCCTCAGAAAAGTCTAACCTACTCTCATACTCACTTTTTAAAAAAGATTTATTTATTTATTTTTTTGATGTGAGAGAGAGAGAGAGAGAGAGAGAAAGAATCTCAAGCAGACTCTCTGCTGAGTATGGAGCCTGATGGAGGGCTTGACCTCATGACCCTGAGATCATCACCTCAGCCAAAATTAAGAGTCAGACGCTCAACCGACTGAGCCATCCAGGTACCCTATTTTCTTCTACTCATTTTGATACCTTTACATTTAATCTTCTTTAGAACAATTATTACTATTTGGTTGTCATGTATTTATTTGTTCCTCTCTGTCTCTCCCATATAGAATGTATACTCCCTGAGAGTAGGAGCTTTTTATTTTATGGCTTTAGTTCCAGAACATAGAATTTAGAGATTCATGAAAATTTGTTGAATTATGAACACTGTGGATTATATCATTTCTAATCCATCCAACTCTATTCCCTACCATTTCTATAATAAGTACATGGTACAGTCCCCACAGGTTGTTCTCACTATCCATGGAATTTATTTTCTATTGTGTCAGGAGTGTTGACTTTTTTTCTCCAACGAGATTATGAGCTTACGAAAGGGAGAGGCCTCTTTTTTTTTTTTTTTTTTAAATACTTTTCCAGTCCTCCAGGCCTACCAGAGTGCTGAGCAGCTTTTGGTATGTATTTAGCAAACACTTATTGATTTATTTCCGACTGTAACATTATATACTGCACCACTGAGCACTTTTACATCAGTAGGGCTGAAACGGAAATAAAAATAAGTCGACCATAAAACACCAGCATAAAGCCCATGACAGGGTGAGAGCTTTCTTTCTTACCTTTTAATTCAACTTGAGTGGCAAACTAAAGTTTTCTGGAATGAAGTTGTGATGAATAGGAAAGCATACCTTGGGAAAATTTCTTCCTTCTCTAGCAATGGAGAGGCTGACCATTTTCCAAATCCTTTAGAAATAGAATCATAGAATTTTGTAATTGAATTATCTAGTCCTTAATATCATCTAGAGTCTAATTTTTTCATTTTCCAGATGAAGAACTGAAGCCCAAAGAGGGTAAATTCCTTGCTCAATATTACCTAAATTGGAAATAAAGCTAGTATTCAGGCTTAGATCTCCTGAGCCTTTGAGCACCCCTTGAGGACTGATCATTTTCCAAATCCAAAGTGCTCAGGCCTATTCATACTGTTACTGACCCTTGCCATAGTCCTAAAGTCCTCTCGGACTGCTTACTCTTCTTTGGTCCCCGTATATAGTCCCTGAACTCAAGTCTTCTCCTTAGGCATATATATGACTAATATCTCTTTTCAAATCCCACTTGCAACTTCAGAAGTTGTTGTCTCTTGTCTTCAACCCTCTCCCCTGCCAAATCCACCCAGAATGATCTCGTATTAGCTCAATTAAATTTCTTAGGCTTAAATTCAGGTCCTCCATGATTGGTTCCACCTTACCATTTTGGCTTGATTTTCTATTGTTTCTAAAATGAACTTCCCGTTCTAGTTCATCTGATCTCCTAACTCTTCCCCACTCTTAGCTTGCTTGTTTTCTTCCCTGGACCTTTGTTCCAGCAATTTCCTTTACAATCCAAATTCTACATTTCTTTTCTTTTCTTTCTTTTTTTTTTTTTTTTTGTCCTTTTAAGAAATCTTCCCTTAATTTATATCAATAATTTTAAGATTTGGACTTTGTGATTGAATACTTGCCTGTTAATGGTGAATTGTTTATCTGTTTCATATTTTACCTCCCCAGTAATATCATAATTTTCCTGACAGTGGGGACTTTTTTATATTTACACTCATGCACAGCTGCTGGCACCTCCTAGGATGAATGTGTTTAGTTGGGGCATGGCCTCACAGGCCTGGCCAGAATTGCCTGGATTATAAAGATGAACACTGACCAGGTGGGATGGAGCTTGTGAAATAGGAATCCTTGAAACCAGTGGCACAAAAATGGCCTCTGAGAGCAATACCTCCCTAGTTAATGCTGAGTTCAGTTTCATGTAACCCTCAGACCATGTACACAAAACTGCAAAGGCAAAGACTTCTGATGTCGAGTAACTTTACATAATGGGAAACTGTAAGCCAGAGGCTGGCAGGTCTGTGACACAGGAAATCTGAGCCTGAATATTGGCTCTAGTTCCAATTAATCTAGGTAATATCAGGCAAGGAATTTACCCTCTTTGGGCTTCAGTTCTTCATCTGGAAAAGGAAAAGATTAGACTCCAGGTGATATCAAGGACTAGATAATTTAATTATAAAATTATGTGACTCTATTTCTAAAGCAGTGAAATGGAGGCCACAGTCTTTAGAGTTTTTCATACACTTGTTCTGTGTGATAGGATTTGTCTGTTTCCTATGTAGTTACCAATCCAGCTTCTAGCTTTTGGCATTTACACTTTTCTTTTTTTCCCCCAATTTGTACTAAGGAAGACGGACAGATGGTTTATTAGGCTTTCAGATGCACGTAATGCAGTTGTTCAATTCAACAATGGTTTTAAACTTTGAAGGTCCACGTAGAGCCTGGATTTTGTTTAGAGTGGGAGATCGTTTTGACTCTTCAATTTAAGGATAGTAACGTTTATTCACACAATTTAAAACAACTTGTGGATACAACTCCGAAGACCTAATCAGTTCCCTTCATTTCTGAACTCACTTCCACATCACACCCTAACTCTCCCAAGTTGCAGTTTAACGAAGTTTAAAACTTCGTTTTAAAACGAAGTTACCAGACTTCCAGTTACATGTGCATTAGTTGCCTTCTCCTGACTCATTTAGCCCACAAGCTCCTTCCAAATGGAAAATCTTTCAGTTCGAAATCACAGAGATTTAAATGCGGAAGGGACAAATTCCTCATTTTACAGATAAGAAAACAAGAGACCTAAAAGGTCCTGGTGCTTTTTCTACTATGGATT
The DNA here is from genome assembly GCF_048418805.1 of Vulpes vulpes. Classification (NCBI taxonomy): domain Eukaryota; kingdom Metazoa; phylum Chordata; class Mammalia; order Carnivora; family Canidae; genus Vulpes; species Vulpes vulpes. Next base: position 26,389,243 of record NC_132784.1, on the reverse strand, counting down.
CTATCAATCTAACCAGGTATTTCATCCAGGGAGTGAGGTTAGGTTGCAGGGGAAAAAACAAACAAACATCCAGAACTTGTGAATTGTAAGCCCAAACAGAAAACGTCATTCCTTTAAAGTTTAGAGTGTTAATTAATACACTGTCATAAAGAGAAAAGTAGAGACCACCGTGCGACTCGAGGATGGTCACCACCGCTCTCTCTTTGTGCTTTTTAGTTCCTCAACGCGACTTCATGTCAGTGTGGACGAGCAGTTCCTCAATACCCAACATGCATCTTAAGTGTGTGGAGGAGTCCGAGCCGAAAGGACGGACACCACGTAGGTGAAGGAGAGCCTGAGCCTCCCGCAGGGAAAGGAGGACGCGTGGGCGAAGCCGACGTGGCAGCAGAGGTGCGAGCTGCAGGCCAGGTACAGGTGGCCGCGGGGGGGCCGGGCGGCTGCGGCAGGCCTCGGGGGCCGGGGCCCGGGCCGGGGCCGGGGCCGCGGCGGGGAAGCGGCAGGACGCCTGCAGGCCGAGGCCCAGGCCGCTCTGGGGGGCGGCGGCGACCTCGCGGAGGAGACGGCAAGGCGCCCAGCGCGAGCCCACAAGCCCGGAGGGTTAGGCACGAGGACGCACAGGCTCGGGAGGCTCGCAGGGCAGCTGCTGAGCGGGGGGAAGGGCGCGCGGGGACGGGCCGCGGGAGCGAGGCGGGGGCAGCGGCAGGTGGCCGGGGCTGCGGGCCGCCGGGCTGCGGGGCGGCGGGTTAGAGACCCCGCGCCCTGGCGGGCGGCGCGAGCGGGGGGCGTGGCCTCGGCGCGTGGGCGGGGCGTGGGCGGGGCCTGCGCCTGACGCGCCCGGAGGCCGCAGCGGCCGCAGGCCGGGAGGGGCGGCGGCGGCGGCGGCCGCGGGGGAGGGGCGCGGCGTCAGCGCGTCGCCGGCTGGGCCGCGCCGGTGGCCAGGAGGGAGAGCCGAGGAGGAGGAGGAGGAGGAGGAGGTGAGTAGGCTCCGGGCTGGGAGCCGCGCGGGCCGGCGGGGAGGCGGGGAGCGCGGCCCCTCCCCTTCCCTTCCCGACGCCCGCCTCGCGGGGCCGCGCGGCGCGGAGTTCCCAGGGGGCGGCGGCGGCGGCGGCGGCGGGAGCGGGGAGCGGGGGGCGGGGGGCGGGGCCGGGCGCGCGGGCGGCGCGTCTCCCGGGCGCACGCGCTGCGCTCCCCGCGCCGCCGCCGCCTCGTGTCCCGAGCGGGGCGCCCCGGCCGCCGCCTCGCGGGCCCGCACGCCGCCCGTTTTCGGATTTGATTTTTTTTTTTTTTTAATTTTTTGATTTTTTGAGTTCTACCCGCCTGCAGCGGCCCGGCGCGCCGCCGCCTCCTGGTGCGGCCCGGGCTCGGCGGGGAGGAGGGAGGCCGGCTTCCCGGGGGCGGCGCGGGCAGGCCCGGCCGGGTGTTTCCCCCCCCCCCCCCGCGCCTGCGCTCTCCCTACCCCCCCCCGCGCCTGCGCCCTCGACCCCCCCGCGCCTGCGCCCTCGCTCCCCCGCCCCCCCGCGCCTCCGCCCCCCCGCGCCTGCGCCCTCCCCCCGCGGCCCCCCCGCGCCTGCGCCCTCCGCCCCTCCGAGGCCTGGGACCCAGGCCGCCCTGGCTCCCGTTCCCCCAGCGAGGATCGGGCGGGTCCTGCCCCGGGTCGGGCCCCGGGCTGCGCCGGCGGGAGGTCCCCTTAGGTCCTGTCCGTGCAGCCTTGCCCCTGCAGCGAAGTCGCACTTCTCCGCACTTTTAACTTGTAGGCCCGAGGGAGGCTTTTCTTTTTCAATGTTTTTTTTCCTTCTCTCTCTCTCTCTCTCGCAAATGCAACTTTTAGAGCCTCCTTCTGAGAACTGTACTGCATCAGATGATCTCTGAGATAATTCGTAAGGTAGCGCCCGCAGGCAGCGTGATGGGAGGTTCAAGGAGGAGGCTTCACACTTTTTTTTTTTTTCTGCACCTGTAGCCCCGTTTGGCATGGAAAGCGTTGGGTTGACGGTGACTTTCCGGCAGGGGCGGGTTGCAGCTCTTGCAGCCCCCGAGCGCTGCCGCGGCCCTCACCTTGGTGGCTTGGTGCCTCCTCCCCCCCTCCCCGCCCGCCCCCGGAGTCGATGTTAAAGCCCAGCGCAGCGGTCAGGTAAAGAAGGAGCTGCTGCAAAGACCCGAAGGATGCAGCAGAGCCATCCCCCCTCATCCTCTCCACCTGTTTGACCTTAGGCTGCAGCTTGGCAGTAGTTTCGTGCAGGAAAGCCGCCAACGTACGGTGCTGTGCGGTGTTGCTGCATTTCGACCCGTGCATCCATTCCAGGTCGGAGAGCGGATTCCTCTCAGCTCTCACTTTCTTACACATTTTTCCTTAAAGGCTGGTATTGAATGAGGCAGCTCTAGCGTTGAGGGTTGGAGGAGGAGGAGGACCTTTTGAGTCCTGCAGCTTTTCTTTGACGAACTGGTAAAGCTGAACAGGTAAAAAGCTGAACCACAATGCAGAGATCTAAAATAGGAAACTGAATTTTTAGCACTATTAACTTGGGTCGTTAACATGGCTTTTTTGCTCTTGTTTTGCCTGTTGGCATTTCAGTCTTATATACCACACAATCACAGAAATGTCTTTTTTTTTTTTTTTTGGTAGGGGACTCTTACAGTTTAATCCGACCCCCTTATTTTACAGGGAGAAAACTAAACCAAAGAAAGTTCCTTGAAGATATTTAACAGAAGTTGAATAGAACTAGTTGACTTGAGAAACTGAATGCTTAACCCTGTAATTCAGACCTCCCCAACGAATATTCTTGTACCCAAATTTGTTTTGATTATGTTACTTTTTAAAAAAGCCTAGCAGTGACTAAATTTCCCTTTTTCTTTTTCCTGTTTTGAGTATGTGCCTTAGTTTGTGACTTGGACAGATTAGATACAAATGATACAGATTATTTATAGTTAGGACATGTTACATTCTATCAGCTGAAAACAGTACTTTTCAGTTTGTTTGAAAGCAGTGATTGTTTGCACTTTAAGAGTATTTTGTACTTCATATTCTTGGTTCAGATAGTCTGTTTCAGTTCCAGGAGATTGGCATTTCAAAAGTCTTTACATATAAGACTGTGGTGTTTATAACCTCGACTTTAGGGGGGAGGAAAGGTGCCGTACACTTGCAGTAACTGAATTCCAGTATCCCCAGCTAGCTTCACTTTTCTCAGTCTCAAATGCAGAAGTCCTGAAGTTCTTGCTGGGGTGAAGTTCTTGCTGGGTGAATTCTTTGCATCTCACATGCCACCGTATTTCAGCATTAGTAAATACTTCTTGGCTTCTGTGCACTTTGCCTAGTGGGGGCTTCATGAAAAACCATGTCTTACTCTGTGTATGCCTCGTGTCAGGTGTAGCAGATGCTCCCTAAATGCTTGTGGTCCTGTTGGGCTTGATCAAACATAAGGTAGCCGTGTGCCTGGAGGTCACGAACCATGATTGTATAAATGTGAAATAAATTCATTTCTTTTGTGTGTTGAATCAGATACTCCATTAGGCCTAATTCCAATATTGAAAGAGGTAGCAGGTAACAAATATTTTAGAAAAATTGGGGGAATGAACCGAACATGGAGAATTTTACTCTTTAACGTGTATTACTCTCTTGTAAAATTGGGTAAAGGACCGTTATTTAAATTTTTTGATAGAACATCTCATTAGAGCTAAAGTAATACGAATTTTCCAGTGAAACTTTCCACTGGAGTAAAGTTTGACAACCATCAATTGAGTGACCCTCTAATTGTTACTGTAGGCCACATTTTGAAGTTTTGGTTTCACTTTTATAAAGCTACATTTTTCAGCATATAGACCTTTGTAAGGATCATGACTTTTGGGGTCCAGACTACCTTGGCAAGCTGTCTTGAAATGATATTTTAGACAGTTTTATGCTGTATTTGATAGGGCATTCTGGTGATAGGGTAAAACAAAACAACCCAAAACCCTCTGTATATTTTTCTCTTAGGCTTATCTCCTCTTTTTTGTTTATTTTAAGGGAATTAACTGAGGAAAATTTTTAAGCATTTCTTTTTGGAAAGTACCACCACTGCACCCTTTGAGTAGCTTTGGAAGAGAATGTTTGAGCAAATGTAGGGCCGATTCCTTAGAGTGATTCCTATTTGAATATGTAGGATCATATAAATAATAGCCTTCACAGGGATAATACCTTTGGACAACATGCATTTTTTTCTGTGAATCTTACCTATTACTGAAAACAATTGAACGGTACAGTAGGGTGGTATTTATAGGAAGCACATCATTTCACATGTATCATTTCTGGTTCTTTAGCCAGTCCCAGCCTATATGTCCTACCTACTGCCAGTCCTATTCTCTTGACCCAGTTTTTGAATTGATTTTTAAGACTGAAAATACATGAACACCCCCCCATCTACTTCTGGAGGTGGGATCAGGAATTAATTCTGGTGCCCTGAACATTAATTGCTCACAGAAGTATGGTATCTCACTGTATCATTGGCATATATATGCAGTTTGACTAGGAGATTCTCATTTTTGAAGACAAATTTACTCACCCAGAGTTTTGAAATACATAGCATAAACATTTTTAAGTGAGGTGTGTGAGGCATCTAGAATATTTCGATACAGGTTTGAATGGAATTAGGATGTAAATTCAGTATGAATTAGTAAGAATATCTAATCCTTTCCCCTCACACATTAAGGTCATCATACTTAAATCATTTAGACATTTATTTTGTTTTTTGAGTATTTATTTATAAAAGTAACAAGCACTTCCACAGCCTTTCTTTTAGTGTTAAATAGTCCATAAGTTGATATATTTTCTTGTGGTGTTTCTTTTTGTATCCCAGATCCCTTGTGGACCTGAAACCTTATCTTAAGCATGCTTAAGAACCCTTGGTCATCTGACTCTTCCTGCCATCCCCTCTTCCCCTCAGGGAGTTGGGACCTGTTTTTGTCACAGGTGGATGGTTGGGACTCCGTTTCAACTGGGGCAAGCTTGCAAGATACTGTGATACTGCCTCCAGGACCTGCACTTAACCAGATTGACCCCTTAGGTACTGAGAATAGTCTACCCGAAAGTTGGTCTCTTTGGCTCTTATGATTGGAGCCCATTCTGAGGGTCAGCTCTTCATTCACATCAGGCTCTACGACACCCTGGTCATTACTTAGATCCCTTTCCAGAGTCCATAGCTGTAGGATTCCTTGCCTTCTTAGCTGAGTCATGTATTGGGTGATTTTTATCCACCATTTTCAGTGGCAGCTATTTTTTTTAAGTGTTTGCCTTTTCTACCTATGTCTTCTCTCAGTTTTGAGCTTTCATTTGACCAAGTAGCTGTTGTACTTTCCCATAGCACATATGTTCATTATTTGTCTTTCCTTCTAGACCATGTGTACCCCGAGTGTTGAGACCGAATCTGTGCTGTTCCTGGTGGTGTCCTCGGCACTCAGTACAGTGCCTGGCACATAGCAGGTGGTAAATAAATATTAACTAATATAAAATTCATCCTAACAGTAAGTCTGTTATCAATATGGGAAATTTTGAATTCACATAAAAATTTAGATATTTCATCACCATCATTAGTACTACATATAGTCTGTATATTTAAGTTATAAGCAAATCCATGTAAAAAATAGCTTCATCAGTCTTTTGGCAGGGCATTTATTTAAGAAGAAAAGGTATATAATTTTCACCATGTATTTTTAGGTATTGCACATTTCAATTTTTCTTGAGTTTGATTAACATGTATATATACTATTTCTTACATATTGAAGTTTTATGGCACTATAAAGAAGTGAGTTTAATGGCCCTCTTTTTATTCATTAGTAATTATATTACTAAAGAGTAAATTCTCATTAAAAGGCCCTTAAGTGCCTGCTCATAAAAAAGAGGGACCTTTTGATTTTGTTGTCCATACAATCCTAGTTATTGTTTTGAGGCAAGTCATCAAACTCTTTAGTAGTCTAAACCTTTAATTTGGTTTCAGAACAGTAGTCAGTCATGTATTGAATACCCAAATTAACCATGCTTTTAACAAGTAACGCTAACACTCTGTATTAAAAAGGTAATGACCATAACTTTTCTCGTAGAATTTCTTGTGCTAATTTTTTGAAGAGGACTTATGAACTACATTTCCTGTGTAGGCCTGAATCTCATACTTTTAATGATAGTGGAGTATATGTCTGTGTAGAGAGGAGGGAATGACATTTTTTTGTGGTGGTATTTTTAAGTGGACAGTTTACTAATTATGTTGAGGTAACATTTTACAACTCTTAAAGGAAAACTTCAATTATCTGAATGAAATGAGGTACATGAAATTAATTCAGATAAATGGGGGAATCCTAAGTGTAAATGATGCATGTCAAGAGACATGACCTCAATCTTGATTTTTTTTTTTTCTATATATCTCTCAGCTGCTTTTACATTACTAGATTGTGATTCGTTTTTTGTGATGGGCAGAGGTAAAATATGCTTCGTAGTTTTTTTTTTTTTTTTTTTTTCCTTTGCCACAAAGGGAATCCAGAATGTGATATTTTGTGACAAGTATAAGTGCTCATCTCTCGCCTGTGCTGCTCTGCCCTTTTAGGTGGTATACCACAGCCTTCCATTTTGTCACCTTCCTGTCAAATGTCAGATGTGTATGTGGATTCCTTGAGAACGTAATTTTTTTTTTTTTTTTGTAAAGATTTTGTTTATTCATGAGCGACACAGAGAGAGACAGAGACACAGGCAGAGGGAGAAGCAGGGTCCATTCAGGGAGCCCGATGCGGGACTCAATCCCGGGACCCGGGGATCATGACCTGAGCCAAAGACAGACGCTCAATCACTAAGCCACCCCGAGAATATAATTTGTTGGAAATGGAAGCCACACTCCTCTGTCCAATCACAAGATGTTTATACTTCCTAAAATTTGAGTTACATCAAGTTTAAGATGAATTGAGCTGGTTTCCTTCCCAGTCCCCCTTAGGGTTTGATATTAAGCAGTATCTTATGATGTAGGACCTTAAAATAGCAATAAGCACTGGGGCATAACCCTTGGCTTTTATGAATTCTTACTTGAAATGAAAATTTTGCTGATTGATAAGAGTTTAGGAAAGCTTTAGGAAACTTATTTCTTCTGTCATTTACTATATTTGCAGCGTTCCTTGGCTCCTGGCATCTGAAAGCTGTTGTGTAAAGAGTAGATAGTCTGTGTAGCTGTAATGATGTTTTCCTCCAGGCACTTTTTGTTTTGTTTTTAAACAGAGTTAGGGTTATCTCAGCTACAGAGATGTGTGCTGATCCTTACTTAAAGTGGATTTGAACTTCTTTTTTTCAGCATTACCTGTCGATGTTTTACGTAAAGCACCTGATAACATGTCTCTTTATTTTCAGCATATATCAGCTTTCTTTTTGTCTCTTGGTCTTTGAAATACAAGATGATTCATATCTTGATTGCCTTGGGTAAATTGGATATGATATCAGCAAGCTCTGTAACCAGACCTTGTGAACAATTCCTAGGTCATTGCCTGAGACCTTCTTAAATACATGCAGGCAGTGTGATTGAAGAGTTTAGGCTTCAGGGTCGGTCCAAACTGATTTTGACCCGGTACCATTTATGAACAGCATGCCTTTGGGGGAAGTTAGTTACTTTTCTGGGTTTCAGTTTTCTTAGAGTAATCTTAGCTGGATTGATTTGTTGTTGTATGCAGATAAGTGTTTAATAAATCAGTGAACTATCTACCTAGATCATGGACTATTTTAAAAGAAAGTAGATTTTGTCCTATTTGAAGACAGAAATAATCAAATTAGTAAACATTTTTACAAACAGAGGTCTTGCTCAATTGAGTTTATTTTTTATTTTACTTTATTTATTTATTTAGTTGAGTTTAAAGCTGTGGAAGACTTGTAACCATCGATCTATTTATGTATTCAGGGTATACTGATATGTGCCATAGAGAGGAGAATATGTGGCATACTTGTTGGATTAAGACAGACTTGGATGATCGAGCACTGGGATAACGTTGGGCAGGGAATTTTGCCTTCTTGACTCAGTTTTCTTCTGTGAAATGGGTAAAGTGTCAAGAATAATAAAGGGTGAGAAAGGATAGTAGGTTGTTGTAAACACTTAAGAGATGAGGTATGCAGGATAGTAATACCTGAATCCATAAATGCTGATGGTTGTTATTGTGACCTCAGACAAGTGACTTTCCCCTTCTGTCCCTCAGATGTCCTCCTTGGTAGCATGAATATTATCAGAGAACTAGTAAAGTTATTATGAGGATTTAATGAGTTAATACATGCAAGTGCTCATTATTTGTTAATTTTTATTACATTATTAAGGCAGTTTCAGAAGGCATTGGGCCAATTTTGAGTTAAAATGAAAAAAATTTGTATAGATATTTAATATAATTCTTTTTTTACATATAATATGTTGGGGGATATTTATTATGGATCTAGGGATGGCAGCTTATCATTTATAGCTTTCAGTGTTTCCTTAAGACCATAGTTCTCAAATTGTGATGTGCAGACCCATGTGAGTCACAAGAGCCTTGAAGGGGATTGTGAGGTTAAAATTATTTTCATAGCAGTAATGACTTTTTGCTGTTTCCACTGCTTTGATGTTTGCCTTGCTGATACTAAAGCAGTGGTGGATAAAACTGTTGGCATCTTAGTTTGTATTAAATGGCACTGGCACGAGACTATGCTAATACTCATTTTATTCTTTACTACCATGCTCCTCCAGTAAAAAAAAAAAAAAAAAACCAGAAAAGCCAGTTTCACTGAGGAATGTCCTTGATGAAGCAGTAAAAATGATTTTATTAAATCTTGATCCTTGAGTACACTTTGACTATTCTTTGTGATGGGGTAAATATCCAAAAAAACATTTCTGCTGTATGTCCGGAGTACATTGGTTGACACAAGGAAAACTCTTATGTGATTTTTTGAGTTGTAAGCTGAATTAGTCATATTTTGCATGGAACATCATTTTTACATATAATAATGATCACCAAACTATGATCATTTAGACTTAGATATTTGGCAGTCATTTTCTTGAAAATGAACAAAGTGAGCCTGTCACTTTGGGGAAAACAACTGATAATATTTGTTGCCAATGATAAAATTTGAGCTTTCAAGTGAAAATTAAAATTTTGGAAAATTTCTATTACCTGCTGTGCCCTTGACAGCTTCCCAGTACTTAAAAGATTTTTCCGATGAGATAGGTGGTGATATTAATAAATGTGAGTTTTTGCTATGGTATTAATTAATTAATTATGTCAAGATTTGGAATATAAACGTAATGTAAGAAACCGATATTTTCAAAGTGACCAATGTTACAAAATTGTGGGTACCCTTATAAAAAACGCAAGTAACAATACAAAGAGTTTATGTGATAATAGGTTGCATATGATAGATAACTGTTAAACTCCTCTACTTGCCAAGTTTTGGTGTAGTATCAAAGGAGAATGTTCACAACTATCTGTAAAGGCAATTAATATTAACATATACTTCTTTTTTCTATTACAGTCAAAATGTATCACAACAGATTGAGATTGAATATAGAAGCAGATATAAGAATTCATCTGTCTTCTATTAAATTAGACATGAAAGAAACTTACCTATTTTTTTAGGAAAGTACTTTTTCATAAAATATGTTATTTGTCATATTAAACACGCCATTAAAATTTTAAAACAATGTATAAACTCATTTAATTTTTAATATGGAAAATATTGATAATTATAACTCATAAGAACTCTAGAGTTCTTTTTTTTTTTTTTTTAAAGATTTTATTTATTTATTCATGAGAGACACAGAGAGAGGCAGAGACAGGGGCAGAGGGAGAAGCAGGCTCCATGTGGGGGGGCCGGATGCAGGATCATGATTTGAGCCAAAGCAGGTTCTCAAATGCTGAGCCACCCAGGCACCCTGAGAGTTCTCAATTTTTGGGAACAAAACGGAGTCCTGATACTAAAAAGTGTGAACTATTCCCTTAAGGGAAGGAGGCTAGATTCATCAAATGAATAAAGTTCTAAAATTTTAATCTTTTGAGTATTCCTTTGGAATATAGTCTACATGCCTCTGTTTTCTTTTCTTGGTGGTAAGGGTATGTTTGCTGCATTTCTATGTCATTCCCTAGGTGGACATAGGGTTCCTGTATGTGTTGTTGAAGATTTTCATTTTTAAGGTTCATGCTACCTATATGGTTGCTACTCAGAATTGAGATACAGTTAATGGTCATTTCAGTCAGCCTATTCGTTTCTGATACTACTCATTTGTTTGTGTTAGAGCTGTTGATGCAGTTTTCAGAGTTGTTCACCATGGCTGTCTATGTCAGGGTTGTAGTGAAATTCACTTTGCTGAAAATGAACATTTTCTCTGAAGTCTTTACATGAGGCTCATCTGTCCTGCTATAAAGTCTTCCTGACATTTCATGGCTATTTTTTAGTACAGTCTACAACTTACGGATATGTTTGTGAATTAATTGTTTGCAACAATATAATATGAATTACAGATGGGTTCTATAGTGTGGGCATAGCCTCATAGTGGACTATTCACATGGGGGATTATATTCTCACTGCTGAAAGTCTAACCAAGTACGTTTCCCCATTGTTGTCAGACAGTGGCAAGAAAACCCTCCTTTTTCTCTTACACTAGAAATGGAATTGTTAAAGCTTTGATAGAAGCAAGACAGTAATTCCGAGGCACTGCTCAAGAGACACAGGTATTTTGAGTACTCCAAGTGGGTAAAGGGTGATGGGTAGCACTCTCAGATGAAGCAGATACAGAAACTTTGGGCTAACTAGCAGTGATGAAGGGAGAAAGGAGAAGGGGGTTCTGAATGCTGCTGGGGCAGATAAATTCCTTTTTGGAGCAGTTGCTAAAACATGAGATGCCTTAACATGGATGGTTCTAGGCTGGGAAATCCATGTCTTATAAAATGTCTTGTGCTCTTATTTGGTTATTGTGTGAACTGAGCTCAAGAAACAGAATGATGGGCCAGTGGGGAATGGATGTGTAGGCCAGAGGTTTGAATGTAAAAGGAAATCTGTGAACTCCAGGAGCATTCATGATCAAAACTGGTAGTGGAGGCCAGGAGAATGTTGGAATATACAGACTGTCCACAGGGCCCTGAACAAATTCATGTTTATAATACAAGGTGGTTGTCACAGCACGGTTGGAACTAGCTTATCAGCCAGCACAGATCGGTCAATGACTGCTGTGACTCTGCTTACTACCCAAGGGTCTCTAGTGGGAAATAGAGTATTTTAAGACTCAGATTAGTGCAGGAAACCTGTTAACAGAGAATGGTAGACATAAAGCAGAAATCCAGGGACCTAGAAGAGGCCAACATTGGAGAGGTATTTGATTTGAAGCCGAGCTTCTTGTCTTCTTCCTGCCCAAGGAGAATATTGACTCCATGGATTGAGGCAAGGCTGAGCCAAAGTGGAAAGCAGAGTAACTATAACTTGTCTACACTGGAGTGGCAGGCTTCCCCAGAAGTATTTGTTAAACAAATGGATGAAGTTAACATAAGGGACCAACTGGGTCATTGCACCTCAGGTTCTTAATGCGACAGACACTAGACACTAGGTGTCCTATTAACCTACCTACTCGATATCCTCTAGGTCGGGTTGGCAAGCTTTTTTTTTTTTTTTTTTTTTTGAAAGCACCAGAGAGTAAAGGTATTCTTCTTTATGGATCATACAGTCAGTGTTGCACCTATTTAAGCCTACCATCGTAGCATGAAAGCAGTCATAGAGAAATACATAAATGAGTGAATAGCTACCGTTCCAGTAAAATCTTATTTATGGAAACTGAAATGTGAATTTCATATAATTTCACGGCACAAAATATTAATTTTTTTAAAGAAACTTTTTCAACCATGTAAAAATACAAAATCTTCTTAGTTTATGGCTGAACAAAAATAGACAGGTGGCTGAATTTTGGCCCATGGGCTCGAGTTTGCTGACCCTGTTGTAGTCAAATAAATCACTGTCAGTCATAATGCTGAAAGCTTAGCATTACTGAAATAGAGATTCTCTAGGACACTGCTATTGGTGACATTGTCTTGTTTTATAGGTGACACTGATGATAAAAATCCGTTCAAGAATTTAGATGTGACATCTGCAGCAGGTTCAAATCTCTCAGCTGTAAGACAAAGTGGATACTTCGTAAAGATTTTCATCTGTTATGCACAGAGCCAAAATCCGTTACTGAAATGGTCTGAGTGAGCTGCCTGCTGGGTCCAGTGATGCACTAGTAGACAAAGAAGTTGAAAGAGAAGGATGGCATATTCTTTGGATGACTGGCAGAGTGTGACACCAAAATGGCATCAAGCCCTATGATTCCAAGGACTTCATGATTAAATAAAAAAGGATTTTTTTTTTTTTTTTTTTTTTTTTTTTTTGTGGGAGTGGGTAGTTGAAGTAACTTTGATCTTTAACTCCGGGAATGTGTGATGTATTATCATTCTATAATACACAGTAATTGCTTTGGTAATCAAACTTTAAAGGTTGTGTCTGTTTATGGAATTTATGTAGTTACCACTTTTTAGTATTCGGTTCTCTTTAAGGAAACTACAGTAAGGAAAAACCTCTGATTCAACTAAAATAACCTAAAAGGGTTAAAGACTATCATTTTCACAAGAAAGTTTTTGCTCTGGGGGATTCTTGAAATTTTGCTCTCCTGCAGCATATATAAAATATGTTTCTGGGGTGCCAGGGTGGCTCAGTTGGTTAAGTGTCCGACTCTGGATTTCAGCGTAGGTCATGATCTCAGGGTCATGAGATTGAGCCCTGTGTTAGGCTCATGCTGGATTTGGAGCCTACTTAAGATTCTCTCTCCCCTTTGCCCCTCCCTCCCTGCCTCTCAAAAAAAAGAATGTGTAAAAAGTTTGTAAAAAGCTGCTGTACCCAGAATTTTCTAAGAAAACATCATTTTTGTTAGGCTTTTGAATACAATAGTAGTAGAAAGTCACACTATACAATACAATACTACAGAACAGTTAGTTGAATTAAAAAATTAATATCTTTAGACCTGTTAACTAAAGTCACTTCACATGTTTTAGTGTGAATTGAAAATACACTGGTACTTTCTAGAACCATTGCATCACAAGAAAACCAGGACATCAGAGTATTCTCTGAACCAAATCAAAATCTTATTTGGTTAGAGCCCCTGCTTTTGGTATGTATCCATTTATTCCAGTTGTAGAGGATTTGAAGGCAGTTCTGGGAAATGAAGTGGGTGGATTCTCAATGTTGAATCCCATTTTTTTCTTTTCACTGTATCTTCAACATTTTTTTTTATCTTAGCATTCAACAAAACTCTAGCATCCCAGGATATAAAACATAGATTATATTTTATATAGTTCATGCAGCTCATCTACAAACAGAAAAAGATTCCCTCATGACTTACCTTGAAAGCTGTTCAGGGCATATACTATTCAGGTCATATACTATTTTATTCAAGGCATATACTATTCAGTTTGACAGTGTGCCACTGCCACTACTGTCAGAGTGCAATACAACCAACATAGCCATCCTGCTAGGAAAAAGATCTGTGGGTTGCTGAGTAGTAGAAGTTACACACATCTAATTTACAAGTCAGATTAGAGATCAGAATCCTACGATAGCTTTATGTGGAATTGATTTCATTTCATGGTTTTTAAGCTATTTTTTCATTGAAAGCAGTGTCTATAATGGAAAGACAAGTATGGTGTAGCATTCGAATGCCTTAAACTCTTGAATCTGGAATGAAAGAGATATAGATGTTCAGATCCTAGAGCTCAGGGATTTTGAAATAAAATGCTCTTGTCATTCATTTATTGTGCCATAATTAAACTGCCCTATGGATATTATTTGGGCTTTTCAAATATGGGGCGCTTTAGGAAAGACATTTGTGTGTTTGTTTAAATAAAGCAGCAAACAGCTTTTTACCTTATAAATAAGATATATTTAATAAAAATTATGTGGGTTTAACCCATTCAAATCAGGAATTCCATTGTCTTCTGGAAACCAATGTTGGGGGGGGGCAATAAAAGAGCACTTTTACAAATTGCATTTTTTTCCCCTAAATCAAACTTGTTTCAAAAATATATGAAGAATGCATAACTATCGTTGATAGGTTGCAGTTACCTTTAATTCACCTGTTCTTACTGAAATTGAGAAAACAAAAGTATATAAAAAGTAGTTCATCGCAGAAGGGATCGTGCTGTTTATTGGAATTTGAGAATGTAGTGGCAAAAAAAAAAAATCTGTGTTAATCTTTTAGATGGTTTTTGAGCTAGTAATTCATTTGAGTATAATCAGGAGAAGAAGAAAATCCAGGTGTTTAAAACTAGCTTTCTTTTCTTTCTTTTTTCTTTTTCTTTTTTTTTTTTTTAAACTAACTTTCTATCAGTGGTCAAAATGTTTAGTTTTATTCTCCCCCAATCCCCATGTGATAAGTTCTCATGAATTGATTTCTGAGATAATTCATTAGTTGTATCTTTTTCTCCACTGATTGTTTTTCATAGGACCTGTTTATGATATTTATAGGGCATGAGGAAGGCTGTGATTCTGGCTTTCATGGACTTCAAAAAAGACTGAAGAAAGATAAATGCCAAGTTAGATGTAGTAGGCATACATTACTGTGTTAATTCTAGTAGAACAGTGATTTTAGGTGGATCCTTGCCCTGTTGCCTTGCCCCCTAACTTCATAATCCCCTGGCTAAATCTTTTCATTAAGGCAAGTGAGAGTCAATTTTATGAATGGAGAAAGGGTATTCTAGACATTGGGAAATTAGTGGAATGTAAAGGGAGACTGAGATCATAAATGTGATAGGTAACAAGATCATAGATGAACACTGTTTTTGGATTGCCAAGGGTACTAGGGTAAGGGTGTCAGTGGAATAGAGTAGTTTATTAAGTGCTATTTATTGAAAGCCTCCTGTTTAGTAGGTCTCAACTAAAATACTTTGCATCAATTTTCACAACCTTGGAATCTAGTGCAATTATTCCGGTTTCCTGATGAGGAAAGAAACTACAGGGGATACCCAAGGTCTAAGAGTAAGAAGTAAAGATACTGTCTCACATTGTATCATATTTTGTAGAGACCTTTTTCTCTCTGGTTATCATCTGATAAATGAAATAAGTAATCTGAAAGGCCAGCATATAGTATGGGAGGACTTTAGGTTTAGTGGCTTTTAATATAAATGCTTTCATGTTGGTGTTGTAGAAGGATGCTGAAGCCTCCGTGGAATGCAGTGAGGTGGTAACATTTGCAAATATTGTATGTGGACTCTAGAACTCTTCCAACCAATGGGTTACCTTTGATATTAATATAATATCGTATAACTGTGTTTTCAGATATAAGTGATGCCATGATACAAAATCTGTATATGAAAGGCAAGCGATAATGGGCTGCCACAGTAACGTATTTATCATAAGCTAGATTGGATCAGCTTCAAGTAGAATGTGTAGAACAGTGCTTGAAAGAGGGTTGGTTTAGGCAGTCTGATACAATTTAAAGCGACTACCAGACAATTTGGGGTATGGGAATAACTGGAAAAGAGTCAAAAAAGCCCATTAAAATGAGGTGTTTACAGGCTTTGCAAGTAGACCTACAGAGCCCATAACCAAACATCATCTCCTTGGAAAGGACACATTTCGTCACTGGGCTAGGAACAGTGCTTTAGTAGCACTATTTTTAAATGTAAAAGACAATTGTGCAGTAGGGCTCTGGAGTGATATGATCCAACTATGTTTTTTCAGGTATAGGGTGAAATGATAAGCAATCTTTGCCTTCTTGATGGGATGAACACTGGGTGTTATATGTTGGCAAATCGAACTCCAATAAAAAAATATACAAAAAAGATATCCTTGCCTTTGTCATTCATTGGTATTTTAGGAGGTGTGAAGTAACAACAACAACAAAAAATACAGCCAAGGTAGCAGCTTAAATATGAATATTTTGGCACCTTGGTGAAGGATGTGGTATTGAAGATAGGAAAAAAATGGTTGAAATTATTGAACTCAAGATATTAAAATGCAGTATAATTAATTGCTTGAAAATACAAGGAATAAAGTAGGAAACAAATCCCATAAAGGGTAGGAATTGAGGAGGGCTATTCAAGAGTGAAGTGCTTGTATGATATTCCTAGATAGAGTTTTTATTCAAAAGAGAAAAATTGGCCAGAGAGATCAGGAAAAGTGATTTAGAAATAGATATTAGTGAATTAGGGAAGTAAGCTCCTCAAAGATTGTTAGTAGGCAGAGAAAATACTGGAAAGTGGGCAAAGAATGATCTTTAACATGAATTTGCATTCATATTTTATAGTAGTCAAAGTGACCCCTGTTTTAGGTCATGACCTCCCAAGAAACATGCTGATTGCTCTTTCATTCTGTGAATACTTACAGATATTTCTATAGGATCAAATTTATCCATGTATCTGTGACAGTGGGTACACACTTTGGACTTGGATTTGGATTTTAGAATCTGATTTAGGCTGTAAGTTTGTTATGTTTATTACCGATATATTTTCAACATTCATTAAGAGATTACATTTTACATTAGCTGGCTGTCCTTGGCATTGTCCCGAAGTAAGATACCAGATCTGATTTAAATCAACTTTATCAGGTATAATTTATATACTAAAATACACCCATTTTTAAGTGTATAGTTAATGAATTTGATGTGTGTATCTTACTCATGTAACTATTCCGCCCCCCCCCCCCAAGATATAGAATATAGATATCGCTAAAGCTCCAAAGCTGAAAATAAAGGTTAACAAATATCCTTGCATTCTAAGGAGGGATGTGGGACTTAGTAAAATAATAGACGTGCAGCACCTGCTTCCCAGATATAACAGAAATGAGAAAAGAGGAGAGTATTATAAAAGTGTCATTCAGATGAAGAACTGTTGGAATTAGTTCTGTGACATTTCCGTTTTTCCCCCAAAAGGACCTTTTGTTCTCAGCCCAGAATTTGGGTGTGTCTGCCAGAAGTGTAGATTGGTATTTAACATCTTGTCTGGATGTTTAATAAGCTTACAGAATCATGTGTCTTTTACTGCAGTGGCACCTTCCAGAGTTCTTGAGGGAGCATGACATAAGTTCTCTAGAGTTTGGGGCATTCCTGAACATAGACTTGATAAAATAACTAATGCCCGAGTGGGTAGCCCTACTCTAGCTCCTTATGGAGGGCCAACCATAACCCGAGAAGTTTCTCTTCCCCTTCCCGGAGAAGGAAGTGACCAGATCTGAAGGTGGCAGAAATGGCCACACTGCCAAGGAAAGTCTACCCAGCCCCAGCTCAGAATCTGAGTGGGGCAATGGCACTGGTTGAGGCCTCCAGTAACTGGGTAACTGGAGCCAGTGGGATGGCATTTTGAATGAGAGAGTAGCAATGGAAAGAGTTGACATTTGTCTGTCTGGTATGGTAAGAAAGCATGAGGGGTTTGTTGTTGTTGTTTGTGTTTTTTGTGGACCAAGTGGACACCATGGGAGGTAACAAGGTTAGAATTATCTTGGTGGTTGCTAACAGGGAGAGCTTGCCATATGAGGGGACTGTGGGTAGAGAAGTCAGCCTTGGAATACATCCTCCATGCCAAGGAGCTAGCTATGCAGGGCAGCGGGGGCAGCCCCTTACGCTTGCTGTAATTTAAAGCTGAAATGTACTGTCTCAACTGGGTGCCTTTGAGAAAGAGAGAAGGTATTAATAATTACACAAGGATAACGGATCATTCTGCTTCATGGCCTTCCAGTAAACTCCCATGGAAGTAGGCCCATAGGGCATTTTCCCTCTTCCTCTGCCTATCTTGATTTGTGGGAACTAGAAAGTTGAGGGAGGAAGTGGAGAAGATTGAAAGAATTGGGAAGAATATTGAGAAAAACGAATTATGTTCTTTTTCTTGGCTGGCCTGGGGTTGAGGTGGGGTTGTGTGGATTCTCTTTGAATAAGATATGACACTGAAGATTTAAAATGGATTAGATTATATGTTGCATACTAGAAAGTGATTGAGAAGCAGTAGGATTTATCTGGGACAATATGGAGAGATGGGGAAGTGAGATCTAGAAGAGTATATTTAAAATGATGAAAGGAAATTAAAGCATATATCCTCATTAAGTTCTATTTATTTGATCATTTTTGTAGCTTAGTAGGATTTTAAGCTAAACAAACCTTCAGTGAGTACCTGCAACACATTATGCAAGGTATCATGTTAAGCATTTTAGGGAAGGCAAAGGTAGCTAAGATTTTTCTGGATCTTTCCAAGATTCTTCAAGGATCTTCTGCTTTAGTGTATAGAGCTGAGTAATCCATGGGGGGATGACCTTGGTGCTCAAGACATGTAAGTGGTAGTGCTGTGGGAATGTGGAACGAACTGAATACTGCTTGAGTTTAGGGCAAGCTTTGTGGTCGAGGCTGAATTTGGGCTGGGACTTGGAGGAAGAGAAGGGTGTCAGTGGGAAGAAGTGTTCTAGCAAGAGCCAATAATCATGACACGGAACTGGAAAGGAATAGACACCTGGAAAGAAATAATGCTCATTCCACGCTGAAAATGTTATGTTTTAGAAAATGTTTTCAAGCATTAGTTAAGCATGCTTTGCCCCTGTTGTAATTCTGGTTGAAGTTTGGTATTCTTACATGTCATTTTTGTATTTCCTTAGTAATGCACAAAATAGCATCTTTTTGAGATACAGTGTGGGAATGTTACTCACTTTAGAACCTAGGTGGTTATAAGCATCAAAACCAAACTTCTAAATCTAATCACAAAGTCTATTACTTTCCTTGATTTAAAACAGTAAAATGTAGAGAAGATGATGATTTTTACATATGATCTTAAGAAGCATTTGGCAGTGCAATTAGTTTCATAACAAGTGATTGTTTTTTAAAGCCTTCCCAGAATAAGAATGAGTATCTTGATGCTGGTGTCACTTTTAAATAGCTATAGTTCCAGGAATGTGTCTGTTCATGTTGTTATCTTAAATACACACCTTATCTATCCATATTGCTGTACTTCAGATGTGAAAGTAAAAATAAAGGTGTGAAGTGCCTAGCAGACTTGTATGGATTTATGTAAATCAGAAAACATACAAACAATCCATTAGTGCTGAGGCCTGAATGTGTTAAATTCCAAGTATGGACCATTTTCTGAAGGTCTTGTGTGCGTGCACGTGTGTGTGTGCAGACACACACACACATTCCTCATACCCAGTGATTTACTTTGCAAAAAATAAAATCTTTATAAGAGGCTTTTTCCTCTGAACTCTTGATATATCCAATTGTGATACCTCCTTGTGGATATTTAAAGGTATTTAAATAGAAGATGCTCAGAACTCAACTGATCTTTTTTACTCAAACTTGTTTCATTTTTTGTCTTCCCCATGTTAGTAAATGACATGTTCATCCCTGTTACTCAGACCAAAAACCTTGGAGCTTCCCTGTCTCTTCTCTCTTCATATCCATACCTCATTTGTCAGTAGTTCATATTGCTTTACCATCCAAATATATAGGATCTGAATCTTACCATCTCTCAGCACCTCCACTATCACCTGGTTCAAGTCATTATCGTCACTGACTTGGATTATTTTAATACCTCCTGACTGTTCTCACAGCTTCTTAAAATCTTCAACCCATAACCCAGGACTTCAGTCTGGTCTTAGTGCAGCAGCCAAAATAACCATGGTTAAAACATAAGTTAAATCCTGTCATTCATCAATTAAAAACTTCAGTAGTCTCTTAGTGTAAAAGCTAAAGTCTTTGTAGTAGCTAATGAGACTCGACATGACACTGACCCATCTGCAACCTCATCTTTTGCCTGTCTTATGTAGTGCTCTGGAGTCTCCTTGGCACCTGGTTAACTGAATATTTTTCCACTTGAATTTAGCGCTATTAGAAATTTAATATATGTGTTTTATTTATTTTATTTATTTATTTATTTTTGCATGACTGATGCAAGGTTTGACATTTTCACTCAATAAAAACTGGAAAAAAACCTTAAAAAAAAAAAAGTGCTCTCCAGTACACCTGACACCACGTTATTCCTTGACTAGCTGGCTTGGGAGCCTTTGCACTTACTTTTCCCTCTTCCTGGAATTCTCCTCTTCCCCGGATAACTTAGCTTTTCCCCTAATCCTCCTTGGATCTTTACTGAAATGTTACATCCCTAAGTAAGACCTTCTTTGACCATCTTATTTAAAATGTCTCTCATCCCCCAATTGTTTTATTTTTCTGGTTAGCACTTTCCCAATCTATCTTATCTATTACTTTTACTTTTTTATGGTCAGTATTCCTTGTCAGAATGAAAGGTTGATGAGGGCTGGGGATGCGGTTTTGTTTTACTACTTTATCACCACACTCAGAATTATTCCTGGCACATAGTTGGTACTTAACGTATAATTGCATGAAGGAAAGACAATAAGAGACTTGCTTTATAGAGGTTAAACTGGAGTAAAACTAGATGATGTTAATCCCAAATGTCTAACTGCTACTTCTTTTAAATTTTTAAACCAAATGTATTTGGGGTATAATTTACGTAGAATAAAAGGTAGTTATTTTCAACGTACAGGTCAATGAGTTTTGACAAACATAACCTTGTAACTACTACAGTAAGGTACAGAACATTCCTGTCACTTCAAAAAGTTCCCATGTGTGCCTTTGCAGTCACTTCTCCCTCCTTTATTGTCATTTCTGGGCAAATATTGATTTGACTTTTGTCACTGTGAATTAGTGACACATACATAGAAGCACACGTTAGGCATTCTTTTCAGCATGAGCTTTTTGAGGCTTATCATGGTATTGTATATCTTAGTAATTCTGTCTCACTGCAGAGTCGTGGGCATTGTGTAAATGTGCCACAGTTGATCTGTATTACATGGACACTTGGGGTGTTCAAGGTTTTGCCTGTAAGGAACGACACTGCCATGAATGTTCACGTACACATATTTGTGTACATACGCTTTAATTCTTTCTTGGTTAAGTAACCCAGGAGTGGAATTCTAGTGTCATGTGCTCAAGTGTGTGTTGAACTTTGTAAGAAAACTGCCAAACTGTTTTCTAAGCGATTGCACCGTATTCCCCAGTAGGGTATAGCAGTGCTTGCCTCGCATTCCGGCCAGCAGGCCAGCACTTGATCTCATTCTTTTAAGTTCAGACGTTCTCCTGAGTGAGTAGTTTTATCTCATTGTGGTTTTAATTTTCATTTCTCTGATTACTAATGATGTTGATCTTTTTACTTACTTATTGGCCATTTGTTTATCTTTTGTGAAGTGTCTGTTCAGATCTTTTGCCCATTAAAAAAAAACTGGGATTGTTTTTCGTATCATTTAGAGTTTCTAACATATCTGGATACGAGTTCTTTATCAGATATATTTTCTCTTGGTTCTTGCTCTTTTCTTTCATTGATAATTTCTTTTGAAGAGCAGAGGTAAATTAAATTTTGAATTAATCTGGCTTATCAATATGTATATTTTTTTGGTCTATGCTTTTTTTCTCTTTCCCTTCCATTCCTCCTTTCCCTCCTCTTCTTCCGTTTCTAGTTCTCTGACTAAAAATCTTTAGTTAACTCCAGGTTGTGAATATTTTCTCCTGTGTTTTCTTCTAAAAGTTTTATAGTTTTAGCTTTTATATTGGGTCTCTGGTCCATTTGGAGTTAATTTTTGTGTAGAGTGTGAGGTAAATATCAAGGTTTATTTTTTTCCTTTTCTAGTTGTTCAAAGACCATTTGTTGAAAAAACTGTCTTTTCTTCTTTGAGTTATCTTGAAAACTTTTGTTAAAAATCAAATAATCATATAAAACATATGGATCTTTTCTTAGACTGTTATATTGATCTATATATGTCTATACTGCCAACACAACTGTTTTATACTGTCTGGATATCAGTGGTGTAAATTCTTTCACTCTGTTCTTTTTTGAAATTGTTTGGATCCTCCAAGTTCTTTCCATTTCTTTATTGATTATAGAATTAGTTTGTACGTTTCTGCAAAACACTTCTGAAATTTTGATTGGCATTGAATTAAATAGAGCAATTTGGGGAAGATGAATTTTTAAACAGTACTGAGTTATTTCAACCCTAGGCATGATATATTTTCACTTTTTAACTTACTCTTCAATTTCTCTCAGCGGTATTTTGTAGTATTATTTGTGCTAGTCTTTGATGTCTTTTGTTACATTTATCCTAAGTGAATAGGATATGAATTATATTTTTGGATACTATTGAAAATGCAGTTAAATTTTACAGTTGGTCATTGTTAATATGTAGAAATACAACTGATTATGTTGAATCTGTATCCTGGTACCTTATTCATTCGTTAATTTTTCTGACTTCTGTGTGTGGCTTCTTCAGGTTACTCTTTGTAAATGATTGCATTAATTGCAAATAAAGAGAGTTTTACATCTTTCTTTCCAAACTTTTTGTCTTGTATTTCTTTTTTAATGCACTGACTAGGACTTACAGTGCAGCGTTAAATAGAAGTGGTGAGAGTAAGTATTCCTACCCTGTTCCTGGACATAGAAGGCATTCAGAATTTCACTATTGTGTATGACGTTAACTGCAAATTTCTTTATAAATGCCATATATCAGATAGAGCAAGTTCCCTTTTATTTTTAATATAGTGACAGCTTTTATTATATATGAGTGTTAAATTTTGTCATATGATTTTTCTGTATCTAAGAAAGAATCACTCGGTTTTCTTTTTAACTTTATTAATTTTATACATTGCATGATTGGATTTTAGCCTTTGCATTTCAAAGCCCCATTTGGTTATGGTGCATTACATGATCCTTTTAATATCATGGTGAATTTTATTTTGAAATTTTTTAATGATTTGAAAATCTTTAATGAGGGATATCATTTTTTTTGAGGGAGTGTTACGGACCGAATATTTGTGTCTCCCTAAAACTTATGTTTTGAAGCCCTAACTCCCAAAGTGATAGTATTTGGAGGTGGGGCCTATGGAAAGCAGTTAGGTTTGGAAGAGGTCATGGGAGTGAGGCCCCCCGAATGGAATTAGTGTCCTTATAAGAAGAGGAAGAGACCAGAGCTTGCTTGCTCACTCTGCATGGGGACAGGTGAGGACACAGCAAGAAGGCATCTTTGTATGAGCCAAGAAGGAGGTCTTCAATGGAAAACCAACTAGGCCAGCACCTTGATCTTGGAATTCCCTGCCTGTAGAACTATGAGAAATAAATTCCTGTTGTTGAGCCACTCATTCTGTGATATTTTATTATGGTAGCCCAAGCTGATGGCACAATGTAGTGTTTTTGTCAGATTTTGGTATCAAGGTAATGGTCACCTTATTAGAAAAATCATTTGAAAAATCCAGCACCCTCATATTAAACTAGGAATAAAAGGAAATTTCCTCAATATGATAAAAGGCACCTATGTAAAAACAGAGCAATGTAATGGTGAAAGAGTGAGTGATTTTCTCCAAGATCAGGAACAAGGCAAGAATATTGCTGTCACTAATTCTATTCAGTATTATACTCAAGGTTCTAGTTAAGACAGTTAGGTGAGAGAAAAGAAGCACAAGCATCCAGATTGGATGTAGATAACAGGTTTTTTATAGAAAGTTCTAAGAACTCCATTAAAATCTATTACAATTAATAAATGATCAGCTAATTGCAAGGTATAAGAGCAGTATACAGAAATCAATTGTATTTTTATACACCAACAACAATATAAAAGTGAAATTTAGAAAACAAGTTCATTTATAATAGCAACAAAAAATCAAACAGGAGCAAATTTAACAAAACCAGTAGAAAAATTTTCCAAAACCTACCAAAATTGTTGGAAGATATTATGTAAATAGAAAGTGCGTGTTTGTGTATCAGAGGTCTTAATATTGTGAGGTTGGCAATAGTCTACCAAATGATCTATATATATTCAAGGCAAGCTCTATCAAAATCCTAGCTGCCTTTTTTTTTAAATGAAAAACTGATCCTAAAATTTATATGGAAATTCAAGGTACCTAAGATAGTAAAACCAATTTTGAAAAAGAACAAAAGTGACGACCTCTCCTAATTTTAAAACTTACTACAGAGCTAAAGTTATCAATGCAGTGTGATGCTGGTATAATGAGAGACATAAAGATTAGTTTAATAGAATTGAAGAGTCCAGAAATAGAAATATGATCTGTTGATTTTGACAAGGGCACCTACATAATTTAATAGTGAAAGACTAGTCTTTTCAACAAATGGTGCTGGGACAACTGTGTATCCATAGCAAAAGAACAAAGTTGGACCCTTTCCTTAACCATGCATTAAAACTTATGCCAAACGAGTTATAGACCTAATGTAAGAACTAAAAGTATGAAACTTAGAAGAACATGTAAGAGTCAATTTTCATGTCCTTGGGTTAATAAGCAGAGCCTACTTAGAAAACATCACAAGCACAAGTGACAAAAGAAAAAAATAGATAAATTGGACTTCATCAATATTGAAAACTTATACTTCAAAAGACACCATCAAGACAGGGAAAAGCCAGCCCACCAACTGGGAGAAAATATTTGCAAATCATACCTCTGGTAAAGGACTTGTATCCACAATATATAAAGGATTCTTAAAATTCAAAAAGACATTTGTCAAAAAACTGAGTTAAAAATGTCAAAGCATCTGAATAGACACATTTTGGGGGAAATATGAAATGTGTCTATTTGTCCCATTTGTTATTTACTTCTTTGTTCTTTTGGATTAGTTAAGTATTTTAGTGTTTATTTTTATATCACCTTTTGAGTTATAAGTTATATATATCCTTGTATAATTTTTTCCACTTAGTGGTTCCTACAGGATTTATAATAACATCTTATCCCAGTCTATATTCAATCATGTTATATCACTCTACATATCATTGAAGAACTTTATAATAATCTAGTATTTCTTCCCTCATCCTTTGTAGTATTGTATATTTTACGTCTGTATATTCTGTAAAACATCAATTTTTTTTACAATTTATTATTTTTTTATTGGAGTTCAATTTGCCAACATATAACATAACACCCAGTGCTCATCCCATCAAGTGCCCTCCTCAGTGCCTGTCACCCAGTCACCCCCACCCCCCGCCCACCTCCCTTTCCACTTTCCCAGAGTTAGGAGTCTCTCATGTTCTGTCTCCCTCTCTGATATTTCCCATTCATTTTCCTCTCCTTTCCCCTTTATTCCCTTTCACTATTTTTTATATTCCCCAAATGAATGAGACCATATAATGTTTGTCCTTCTCTGATTGACTTATTTCACTCAGCATAATACCCTCCAGTTCCATCCACGTCGAAGCAAATGGTGGGTATTTGTCGTTTCTAACGGCTGAGTAATATTCCATTATATACATGGACCACATCTTCTTTATCCATTCATCTTTCGAGTAAAACATCATCATTAAATGTTTTTTTCTTTAAACAATTTTGAGTAATTAACAAATGTGAAAAAAGTCTGTGAAGTTGCCCTGCATATACCTTTCTTGTGGTTTTCATCCCTTCGTGTAGATCTTTACTTTCATATATTTTAGTTTTTCTTCAGTTTGATGAACTTCTTTAATGTTTCTTACAGGGGCACCTGGGTGGCTCAGTGGATGAGTGTCTGCCTTTGGCTCAGGTTGTGATCCTGAGGTCCTGGGATCGAGTCCTGCTTTGGGCTCCCTGCGGGGAGCTTGTTTCTCCCTCTGCCTATGTCTCTGCCTCTTTCTCTGTGTCTCTCATAAATAAATAAATAAATAAACAAATAAACAAATAAATAAATCCTTAAAAAAAGTTTTGGGTTTTTAAAAATATTTATTTATTTATTTATTTATTTATTTATTTATTTATTTATTAATGAGAAACACACACGGGGGTGGGGGGCAGAGGGAGAAGCAGGCTCCATGCAGGGAGCCCGACGTGGGACTTGATCCCGGGTCCCCAGGATCAAGCCCTGGACTGAAGGCGTTGGTAAACCACTGAGCCCTCGGGGCATTTCTTACAGTAAATAAATTCTCATATTTTATTTGAAAATGTTTCTTTAGCTTTTATTTTTCAATTGTACCCTGACAGTTTCTTTTCCCCTTCAATTTTTTCCCCTCTTTAAAAGATATCTTCCCATTGTCTTCTGGCTTACACTCCCACCCCCCTTTTCTTTGGATGAGAAGTCAGTGGGGTTCCTTATCATTTTGTCCAGTGAGTTAGTATGATATGTCTCGATGTAGTCTTTAAAAATACGCATCCTGTTCAAGGTTTATTGAGTTTCTTGGATCTTTATGTAGGGTTATGGTTTTCCTCAAATTTGAAAACTTGTAGGCTTTATTTTTTCAAAAATTTTTTCTTCTCTCTTTTGGGGATTTTAGTTATATATATGATTGATGACTAGATATTATTTTATAGGTCACCAATGCTCAACGCCTTTTTTTTTTTTGTCTTTCCGCCCATTCCCTTCTTTCTCAGAGAGTTTTTATTGTTATGCCTTCAAGTTAAAGGATTTTCTCTTCTATGTTGTCACAAAACCATCTAGTGAATTTTTTTAAGACTTTTTGATTTAATTTCTGGAAGTTTTGCTTTTTAAAATAGCTTTCATTTCTTTCATCATCGTCTTACACATAAATTCTCCAAAACATTTATGAGTAGTGTTTTAATATACTCGCTCTTTTAAAGTCCTAGTATGCTCATTCCATTATTTCTGCCATTTCTGTATCATTTCCTATTGTTTGGTCTTGGTTGAATCACATTTTTCTTCTTCACATATGTGGTAAGCTTTTGTTGGTTGATGGGCATTGTGAATGTTGCATTGTTCAGTGTCTTGATTTTATTGCCTTCAAAAAAATGTATTAATTTTGGCAGGCAGTTTTAAATTCTTTGTGAATCAGCTTGATTTTCTTGAGGCTGGTTTTTATGCTTTGTAGGATTGTTCTTGAGTAGCCTTTACTCTAGAGCTAATTTAATCCTATTACTAATGTGTGACCCTTTTTCATGCTTTGCTGAATACCATGTGTGTTCAATGAAGTCTCTCTGCTCTTCTGTTGTAATCTTGAATGTCTCCTAGGCCTGTGTGACCTTTGGCTAGTGTTCACATGATGACTTTCTCATCTTTGTTCTTCAACTAGCCTCATGAAGTCTTATAATATTCATTGGAAATGTGCTTATGGGATCCCTATATAGATTGGTTTTTTTTTTTTTTTTTTTTTTTTTTTCTGTATTGCTCCTTTCTCTTATTCACTGTATCCTTACAAATTCCGGTTACCTCAGCCTTCCTGAGACTCTAAAATCTGTTTCCTCAACTCAGCTGGATCACTATGCGCTTTTTATCTCTTCGCACTGTGGTCCATAGAATGCTTCTAGGTAGAAGCCCTGTGGTTAACCATAGGGTTCCCTTGTTGGTTTCCCTTCATCAGGGATCACGGTTCTGTACTGTCATACAGTACAGAAAAAACTGTCTGAAAACAGTTTTTTAAATATATTTTGTACAGTTTTCAGGTTGATTATAGTGGGAAGGGGGATGTCTAGTGCCAGTTATTCCATCATAGCCAGTATTGGAAATATCCTGTTATTCCCTTTTCATACTGAAAGTTTCAGAAAAAGTAAGTTTTTGAGTATATTTTAAAGAAGATTTTTATTTGTATGTGTATCCTGGTATAAAAAATAGCTGAACATTGTTCAGCCAGGCTTTTCTTTTTTATCGTTTCTTTTCTCTTTCTTTCTTCAGCCTTTCTTGATGTCTTTTTAAAATTGTGTCATGCAAACTTCTACAGCTTTGGCCTATTGAAGATGCCCTGCTTCTAGTTTTCCTTATTTCTGTTTTATTTCCCCAGTATTTTGTTCATGTTGAGACCATTTTCAGTTTTCAGTGACTGTCTTCTTTGAAACTATTATTATTTGATTATCCTTGTTACAAAAGGAAGTTTTAAAATTTAATCCTGGCACTTAAGAGCCTTTCTAGTTAGGGTTTAGTCTGCTAGTCTACCCTCGTTTTCTATCTTTTTACACCCAACACATGCACCAATATTTAGGTTAACATTCCTATACTGATGTGCTCTCTCTTTTTCTTTGATAATACTGTTTCCTTTGCTGAAACCCCATTTTCACCTGTCCCTGTCGAAATCCCAATCATTCTTCAAAGTCTCTCGTTTCTTTATGGTGATGCTTTTCTTACTTGAATGTTACAGCCCCTTTGAATATTTGTCAAGTAGTCCTTACTAAATTGTAAGCTCACTGAATGCTTCACTTATCTTTTGATTCTCCTATAGTGCCTTGCCAGCCTACAACCTGGCACACAGTTGATGTTCTGTAACTGTTTATTGAATATATATGCGAACTGTTTTTTTTTTTAGTAATAGGAAGCCTTTAGGATATCTTGAAGTAGATCTCCAGTGTGGCCTGTTGAGTGAATAAGCATATGTGTAAGAGCAGTCTAACTATTGCAGGCATCGTTTTGCATGACAGCAGCTCTAGAGCAGGGAATAGATAGAAAAAAGGGTCCATTTATTTGATCTCAGTAGTGTTCACCCGATAAAGACAGGATGGCTGTGGGCAATCTGAGGTGATCTACTAACTCATTCTCAGATATAATCCAAGATCTTTCTATTTTTGTTTAACTCTTAGGAAAATTCTCTAGTTTAACTTGTTTTGGTCAAAATTTTTTTATTTTATTTTTGGTCAACATATCTTCTAGGGAGGGACAGGAAACTATTTATGAGGGCATGGGTGAATACAGGTAAGCCCTCAATGACTTGTATATACATGGTAGAGGCACAGCTATTTTCTGTATTCTATGACTAAGTGTGGAGATGCGTGACATGGAAGAAGAGAGAAGGAGCCGTGTTTGGTTGTCCTTTTAGGTTCTCAGAGATCTGTATCTAGGAATAGATTGGGGAGGACTGAATGCACCACTTTCACTGACTGAGCAGTCTATTTTCAGATAGTCCTTCAGATAAGAGAAAGTTGTCATCGGTTCATTTTGTACACTCTTCCATTTATTTATAACCACTGTCAATTTGCTGAGGTCATCCCTTCGAAAACCATTTTCTTGAGGACCATGATGTGCTGGGGACTTGTGCCGGCACTGAAAAGAGAAGAAAGACATACCTCCTGGGGAAGTGGTGATGATCTTAGGAAATCTTGATTAGTCATTTGAGGCCACAGTTTAAAGAACCTGACATTTAATACTTTTATTTATCAAAAAGCGTGTGGGCATTGGTAGTGGATGTAGTTTTAAAACAGCCTTTCAGAGCAACATTTCTAGTCTGATACTGTGATAAGAGAGATGGTTTAATTGCTTCTTCAACTTCAGGTAGTGATATTTGCATCTTTGAACATACTGGTTAGGAAGTAATTACCAGCAAGGAAATCTATAGTCTGTTAATTTTCTTAGAGATATGTATTTTTTGTTATGTTGCACAGTTGTGGTGTTTTGTTTAATGGTAACTGAAATATATAAAAGATGATTTGTTGGGAGATTTTTTAATAAAGATTAAAACATTGGCATCACAATTGGCTAAAAAAAAAAAAAAGAGTTTCTTTATTTCTTTCCTTTTTCCAGCGTACTGACCTTTTGTAAACAGATGGTCAGATTAAAAGTTAGCTAAACGAAAGTGCTTTAGAGCAAAAGTTTATAGATATTTGGAAAAGGAAATACAGTTAGCACATAAAAAATTCTTTGGGCCTCTTACTCAGAAAGTTTCATTGACTGTCCTCCTTAGCTGATGTTACCCTATTATCAGTGGTTGGGACAAGACACTTTTCCTGGCTTATTGTATTCTTTTACTTTAACCTTAATCCACACTCTGGTTTTCTCCCCCCACCCACAGGTCCCCTAGCAGATCCCCACTCACATGTGTTTAGTATAAGCTCTTGGATTGGTATTTGTCTTGGATAAATACAGAGTGGTTTTTATATTGTAGGTAGGTTCGAACCTTGAGTTTTCTTTTTTCACTTGCAGTTTTTAGATTAGATGTGCTGTGGCATGTATTTCCAGCTGATTACTTCTAAACATAGTTTGTTCACATCTAAGTTATCTCTCTAGGTAACAGACACCGGGATTGTCTCCAGTACCACTCAAACAGTGCTGTGATAAATACCCTGGAACAGGTTCAGTGTGGACTTACGTAGAAGTTCTTTCAGGGCATACATGTAGGAGTGGGATTGTAGGGTCAGATGGTAGGGGCTTACCTCAGCCTTTTCCCCATTCATTCATTTTTCTCTTTTTTGATAGAATCTTTGTATCCTTTGACCATTTTGTATCATTTGACCAATTAATTACAGGCAGTTTTTTAAAACTTTTTTATTGTGGTAAAATACACATAGCAAAATTTACTATTTTAACCATTTTTCAGTGGCATTAATACATTCGCATTGTTGTGTAACCATCACTACCATCTGTCTCCAGAACTTTTTTCATTTCCCAAACCAAAACTCTATACCCGTTAAATAGCAACTTCCCATTCCTCCCTCTCCCCAGCCCCGGCAACCACCTTTCTACTTTTTCCTCTATGAATTTGCCTGCTCTAGGGACCTCATATAAATGAAACCACACAGTATTTTTTTTGTGGCTTTTTTTTTTTTTATTTAGTATAATGTCTTCAAGTTTTGTGCATGTTGTAACATGTGTCAGAATTTCCTTCTTTTTTAAGGCCAAGTAATCTACATATACTTTGTTTAAAAAAAAAAAGAAGTTGATTCATCCATCAGTGGACACTTGGGTTGCTTTTACCTTTTAACTATTGTGAATAGTGCTGCTACAAACATGGGTGTCCAAGTACCTGTCAAGCCTCTGCTTTCAATTCTTTTCGGTATATAGTTAGAAATGGAATTGCCTATTCTTAAGGTAATGTCATTTTTATTTTTGGGGAGCTGCCATACTGTCTTCTATAGTGGCTGCGTCATTTTATGTTCCTACCAGCAGTGGCACAGGGTTCCAGTTTCTCTATATTCTCACCAACATATATTTAGATGATTTTTAAAAAGAGAACTTTATATTGTAATAATTGTAATAGCTATCAATAAGTAAGAGCTTTATTGTATGACTAGGTCATATTGTATGTGCTTTACATGTATAAAAACATTTAGTCCCCACGACACCAAATAGTAGAGGTCCTAGGATGATAAAATGGAAAGCTTGAATTTTCAGTTGAGGCATCAGTATTCAACAGATGCTTATGCTTCTATATCCAAAGGAAGTCCTACACTGTATGCAGAATGGTGGAAATTCTGGTTCTGTGGCCTTGGAATGTTTTTACTCACATGGAGTTATCGAAAGGGGGAAGGGTTTCATCAGGCAGATTTTTCTGGAACGTCACTGGAGGGCTCTGTGTTTTAGCCCTGGATCCCACAAGTTAGGGATGTCTGAACTTTCACTAAAGCTTAGTGAGAGAAGTTTCCACTGGAGTATATGGATCTACAGTTGGCGTCACATGAAACTCACGCCTGGGAAAGCTGTGGCAACGGAACTGGGTTTGAAGAAGTAATTGCACTCCTCTCTTTCAGCAGGTCAAAAGTGTGTTTGTGCCCCAGACTAAATATTAACCTGGTGTTATTGTAAAGGGATCCTGCCCAAGAAAGTTTCCTGTCAGGGCAAGAGGATCCCAGCAGTAAAGAGTTGGGGTGTACTCCCAGGGGTCAGAAACTGAGGGGGCATTGGGAGGGAGCTGTGAGTTGGGGGAGAACACTGTCCCAGATTGGAAGATGAGACCCCGTTACCTGATTAGAAGATAATACCCTTGGAAGAATGAGGAAAATTCAGCTTTAAACACCCGCCATAGCCACATAGTTGTAGGCTTTTGTGGCACAGTAGCAGTCAAATAAGAACTGTTGTATATGACTGGCCTCTTTTCCTCTCTCTGACCTTGGCCCTCATGGGCTCTGAAACTTAGGAAGGCAGCAGAAGAGAAAATTCCTTGGTGAGAAGAGAAAGAATTTGTTCCTTCCCTCACTGATGGTAGCCAGGTCTGGGAGGCCTCAGCCTAGTGGAGAACCTAAGATTTAACGTTAAATGTGCTTTGGAGTTTGATTATTATTTGGATATAATCTTTTAATCTTGAAAAATTTCAAATCTACAGAAGTATTAAAACATTTATTAAATTAATAAATGCTTCATAACTTTGACCAGTTCGTGATTTTTGGCTATAAGTATATATGGTATATATACTTTTTTGGCAGGTGGAGTATATAGCTGGACCATTGGGAAAAAAATAATGACACTTTGCCTCTAAATACTTCAGCTTGTTTATCATAAAAATTAAAGTAGTTTCATATGTAATTACAATACTGTTATCACACCCAGGACTTTACCATTGATACCATAATATTATATCATATACTGTCCATATTCAGATTTCTCTAGTTGTCTCTCTGGAATTGTCATTTTAAATTACTGAACTGAGACTTACCATTTAAAGTGACTATATGATTTTGTTACTTATTAGGGACCAGTAAAGTCATGAGGACTACTTGAATTTTCTAGGGCAGAGGTTGCTTTTTGGTAAATAGGTTTAATAGACCAGAAAGAGACAAAAATAAACTTTTTGCATGAGATCCATCATTTCTGCATGGTCAACATGTTGGGTTATATGTATTTTTTTAATACTTTTTTTTTAAGAAAGATTTTATTTATTTTAGAGAGGGAGAGAGTGAGCAAGTGAGTAAGTGTGAATGGGGTGAGGGGCAGAGGGAGAGGGAGAGAGAATCCCAGACAGACTCCACAGGAGCATGGAGCTCCCACGACCCCGAGATCATAACCTGAGCCAATATCAAGAGTCGGCTGCTTAACTGACTGAGCCACCCAGGTGCCTCTGTTGGCTACATTTTAAAAAAGGTGTCTCAATTCAGGGTACTTTCGCATTGTTTTTTTTTTAATATTTATTTATTATTATTTATGATAGACATAGAGAGAAAGAGAGGGAGGCAGAGACACAGCAGAGGGAGAAGCAGGCTCCATTGCCAGGAGCCCGATGCGGGACTGGATCCCGGGACTCCAGGATAGTGCCTTGGGCCAAAGGCAGGCGCTAAACCACTGAGCCACCCAGGGATCCCCTACTTTCGCATCAAGATATTTCGTTCAAGATATTTTTTTGGTGTGGGTAGAAATATTTTTGTACTTTTAAAACTGTAATTGATTTTTTTCTTCACAATCTTAGTACTAAAAGAATTTTGTAACTTTGTAAGTTTGTCCTAGAAAACACACATCTGTTGGGAGCCAATAAAATACCACTGTAAATGTCCCTGTACACGTAGATATGTTAGTGATTTCTGAGTGTTAAACACAATTTATGTCTTCCTTTTTGTTTAGTTTGGTATATTTTGTAAAGATTTAAAAATGAATGATCATTAAAAGGAATTACACTGATAAATGAGATGATTGTAGCTGACCTTTTAAGAGAAACAATTTACTCATTGATCTTCAGTGTTTCTTAGCAACACAAAGTACTCCCACCTTGAACATTTTCATAGCTTTCTTCAAACACAATTTGAAAATGTTTTATGTGACTTGATGGTTGTCCATCTGTCCTGAAGCTCTCACTGCTGCTTCATTACCTAGTGTCCTCATTAAACTTCACATTCATAGAATATATTCTTTCAGCTTAATAACCCACAGTTTGACTTGAGAATCGTTTGCTTGTCAGAATCCTAAAAGGGTCCTGGGAAATAAATTTCTTTTGTGTATGGTGAAGCTAAAAATTATTGAAAATGTGTTATGTTTTCATAATAAAACAAGTATAAAAACATTGTCTTGGGAGCAAGCTATGTTCTTATTGTCCTTAGTTTCTAGGGAAGTAGTTTAATCATTCGTGATAAAGAAATAGCTTGGCTGCATCTTGGCAAGTTGACTTACATTCAGTGTAGAGCATAACTTATGAAAACGCTAGGTTCATAGGGAATGTTGTATTCCTTCATCCTTCATCCATTCAACAAATATTTGTTGAGCACTTACAACATGACAGGCTCAGTGATAGGCCCTGGGGTACAGTGATGAGCGAAAATATGGGGTCTCTGCCCTCCAGGAAAGGATTGTAGTTGTCTAAGAGCATGTAATGGAAGAACCTGATGTGGCCAGATAGGAAAAGCCTTTTCCTAGGCAGTTGTGCCTTGGCTGCTATGAAAAGAGCATTCTAGTAGAGCATGTGCAGTGCCACAGGGCACATTGAGGACCTGCAAAAAGGCTAGGGAAGCTGGAGTTCATAGAGTAAGCACCTGCAAGGTGAGGCTTGTGAGGAAATCGGTTTTGAGAAAGAAAACCGGTAGATGTTTTATAAGGAATATGAAATCAGTCGCCATCTTTATGTTGACTTCTCTGTATCTGTTTTAAGATAATAAACTTTGTTTTCAGATACTGTTTTCAGATATTTGAAGATCCCTTAGAATTCATTTTTTTCCATACGGTGCTTTAATGCCCTAAATAGTATTCTAGTTTCATTGGCCAACTCCTGCTTGAATATAATTAGCTCAGTAGCAGGGCCTCCTCTCTTTTTTCCTTGGAACCAGCTTCATTTTCAGATACCATTAGTTATTGAAGAGTTCTTTGTTATACGAAACCAAAGTTTTGGTTTCTACTCATTGATCCTAGTTCTCTTAGGCAAAAATGAACAAGTCCAGTCCATTTTTAGACTCTTTCATGTATACAAGTTACTGATATACAGCTACAAATGTCTCTTCAGACTTTTCTCCCCAATATTTGAAAAATTTCAAATATATATAAAAGAAGACCAGTAGGATGAAACCCCCTTCCTCCCCTACTTTCCATGTACCCATTGCCCATCTTCAGCAATTATCAACCTGTGTCTCTGTTCGATTGACAGATACTTAATTAATAGTTTCTTTGCACGAGGTGCTGTGCTAGTTGCCAGAACTATAGAGAAAGACTTGACATAGGCTTTAAGGAGTTCATTTTCCACTGGAAAAGAAAATAAGAAAGTAAGTTAAAACAGTATAGCATGATGCATAAAGTCATCTAATTTACAAGAGAATTATGCCATTATAAAGAAATAATGATAGAAATGCACCTTACCCTGCTGATACATGGATAATTAGGGGAGGGGGGTGGTATTATTTTACAAATTTAGGCTGTGGAAACACTTTCAGGGAGTCATGGAAAAGGGAGCAATGGAAGTCAAAGTTCATCAAACATTAGTAAAATCACTAAAACAGAAACCCTCTTTGGTATGTAAAATCCTGTGTCTATATATATATGTAGGTAGGTATTTGGGGGGAGAGGATTCTTTACATGAGACTCTCACAGAGTTCTCTGATACCAAATGAGGCCATTGTATAGTTTTTGTAGTGGAATTGGATTTTGTAGTAGTTAAGTATTTCTTAAATGGCCATCAGCTCAAACACTTTCTAAGGGTTAGAAAGCCAAAGAGACTCCAGATATTCAGTCAAATCAACTATAAGTAGTCCTTGTTATTGCACATAGTTAGAAAAGTAATATTTGCACTCTTCTTACATCTTAGAAATCTAATGTTTACATGTATGTGTTGATTATGTATCTTAAAACATGAAATAATTGGCTTTATTACTATATCCAGAGGTCAGGGATTCAGTATCTGGAGAGACAGATAACATACTCCGAGTAAAACACTGCCTTGTTCTCTAGATATCTTCAGGGTCCTCCCGTAATCTAGTTTGAACCGCGTGCTATGACAGAGGGAAGAAGACTTAAGTGATAAGAGTTTTCTTCAAATGTGTTCTTAACCTGTTGAGCCTTACCAAAGATGCATCGTTCGTATTGATCTTGATACTTCTCTAGATATGCCCTGCCTGAATTTTTAGACCTATGTAAAGTCTCTCAGTACAAGTGCGTGAGATATATGTGCACATACTCTAATGCAGAAGTACAGTTTCCTTTTATAGCTTTTCCATCTGAGGAAACAGGTACTATTTACAGTATATACTAGACAAATTAGAAGCAGGTGCTTCCCACTGTCTCTAATCTTTGTAGCCATTCTTTCAGTTTGTACTTGCTTGCATCTATACTACATGCATCTCTATGAGTTTTTTCCTTCCTTGTGTTCTGGGGTAGATATGTGACAAAAAGCTGTAGCTTTTTAAAATTCATTCATAATGTCACGTTGTGCTTGAGGATTAGTCGATTATTTGATCACTCCTTTTATGTATCATTTGCTTGTTCGTTTCTTCTCCTATTTACTATTCAAGAACTATATATGTAGTCTAGTCTGGCAAAAATGATCAACTCTGATTAATTTTTGTAAAATATATTGGAGCTTTCATTCATACGTAGCTTTGTGGTACATTTTGTTCATGTATATGATGATTTGTTATGTTTGAGTGTTCCTGAAATGGAATTACTTGAAAATTTGTGCAAATTATCTTTAAAAATGAAATAAGATGACAAGGTTTATCCTTTCGAATTGATAGGATTTAACTGTTATTAAAATCATATTATTCTCCATAAAATCAGATTTATAAAAGTCTTATGTGTGTTTCAGTTATATAATTTAAATAAGTCATCTCTCCCTTTAGACATGTCCCAGCTTATTGAACATTTTTATGTGATTTCCATAGTGAGCATATGAGTAAGATAGGTGACTATATAAATTATCTGGGATAAATTCTGTGAATAGTATTGAAAATTTATTTCAGAATTCTGTATCACTATTATTATTTTTAATGCTTCTGTTTGTAGTATATAGTGTATTGACAAAATAGTAGATAAAATGCATAGTTTCATCCTTCAAAGAGTTTACATTCTAATAAGGGAGAAAGACTTGTGTATAAATAACTTGAAAGGAGTACCTGGTATAAAAAAGGCAGAAATAAAAACCAGAAAAAAATTATTTCATATTAAGTATTTCTTAAAGGATGTAATACTTGCGCTGGGCCTTAAGTAACTGGTAGAAAATTGGCAGGGGGGAGTTTTGGGAAAAGGCCATTTCAGACTGAGTACATAACATGAAAAAGGCAGAGCAGTAGTAACACAGTATATCATTGAAGAGTCCCTAGTGGTCTTGCATAAGGGCAGAGGGGGAGCATGTGGCTATTAGACTAGAAAAATTGGTTTTGACTGTCTTGTAAGGGTATGTAGATCTTGTTTGTTAGGCAGTAGACAGCCCTCGAAGATTATAGAACATCTCTTATGTATCAGAACTGAACAGGTCTTGCGATTTATTTGTAACAACTCTTGTTTAGTAGATATTACAACCCTCTTTTTCTTTAAATTTTATTTTTAAGTAATCTCTTCACCCAATGTGGGGCTCAAACTCACCACCCCAAGATCAAGAGTCACATGCTTTACTGACTGAGCCAGCCAGTCAACCCTTATTTTATTTTATTATTTTATTTTTATTTTTTAAATTTTATTTATTTATTCACGAGAGACACACAGAGAGCGAGGCAGAAACACAGGCAGAGAGAGAAGCAGGCTCCATGCAGGGAACCTGACGTGGGACTCGATCCCGGGACTCCAGGATCACGGCCTGGGCTGAAGGCGGTGCTAAGCCTCTGAGCCCCCTGAGCTGCCCCAACCCTTATTTTAAAGAGGAGAAATACTGAGGCTCAGAGGAGTTAAGTGACTTACCCAAGGTCTCCTGACAAGTTAGTTGTCAGAGCTAGGATTCAAGCCAGCTCTTTGAATCTGCATGCTTCGTCTCTTAAGTGGAAGAATGAAACAATCAGGCTAAATCATAGGGATGTTATCGAAGCAATTGGTTTCTTGGATTAAGGAGTAATATTATAGAGGTATGATGGCTGATTCAGATAAGTATAATATGAAATTTGAATTTGGGTTGGTGACAGTAGGTTTGAAAAGGGGCTTTTGTGTGAGATTAAATGGTAGAATCATTGAATCTGGGTAAGTAAGAATGTGTGCATTTAGGAGGTACTGGGAGTTGCCTGTGAGAAATAGCGAAAAATAAAATGAGAGGGCCAGAGAATATACAATTATGTAAGTCAAAACAAGAAAGTTTCAAAGATGGGATGATGAATATTATTAAATACTATGGAGATTTGAAGGTATATGAAGAGCAAGTAAACCTTCATTTGGTGTTTGGTGACCACTGGAAACTCTTTGGAGTTGACTTTAGGAGACTTGTATGATTAGAAACCAAATAATGAGGGAATGAATTTGAAGAAAAGGAAGGAGTCAGAGATGTAGACACCTTAAAAAATGTTAGTGGAAAAAGTGGAAATGATAACTCAAAGGATATTTATTTATTAGGTTTTATTTATTTATTCATGAGACACACACACACACACACACGCACACACACACACACGCACACACACACACACACACAGAGGCAGAGACACAGGCAGAGGGAGAAGCAGGCTCCCTGCAGGAAGCCTGATGTGGGACTCCATCCTGCGTCTCCAGGATAACGCCCTGGGTTGAAGGCAGTGCTAAACTGCTGAGCCACCCAGGCTACCAAATCGAAGGATTAAGGCCAAGCATTTTAATGGTTGGAAATAGAGGGATTTGTCAAAGCTACAAAGGTATTAGTCATAAGAAAGAAGTTGAAGATTTTAGGGAGGGAATAATTGGTGATTTGCAGTCTGAAAGGAGATAGGGGTATTTAATACAAATTTATGGGCTAAACTGAGACAAAAAGGAGCTCTTCTTGTGAATTGGGAGGGAGAGAAAAAAAAGTTTTTTCTACTTATAAATGAGTTACCTACTTATAATTTACAGGAGGAGCTTAGTGGCTCATG
Source organism: Vulpes vulpes (assembly GCF_048418805.1). NCBI lineage: Eukaryota > Metazoa > Chordata > Mammalia > Carnivora > Canidae > Vulpes > Vulpes vulpes. Next base: position 26,350,691 of record NC_132784.1, on the reverse strand, counting down.
TTAAATGATCTATTGAAAGTTTACTGAAGGAAAAGAGGGATCATCTGCTAAGTGTTAATAGGTTTTGAGAACTTTGAAAGGGAAAAGACCTGGAACAACTGTAATGGTCAGAGAATAAGACAGAATGAGCGTTCCAAAGCAAGAATTTCTAACCTAGAGCCATACATTTTTATTGGCACCAACTGATAGGTGTCTTTTATTTTCCTCATCAGTGTTTAATAGTCTGATAGTCAAAATGGAGATGTACGTGGTGAATTTAGTCAATATTAGGAATTGGCAGTTGAGCCAAGGAAGGTTAAGTGAGTGGCTATTTCTTGGTTAGAAATGAGAGCATAATTGATATTTTAAATCCTTACTTCTTTATGAAAGCCTTGCACATTTGATACAAATGTATATTTTTAATAACGATTGAACAGATTAAACAGTATTACTACGTCTAATGTTAAAAACTTTATTTTTCCCATATTACCTTATTCCCTTCACTTTCTAATTGAAACTAAAATATGGAAGCATCTTGGTGTAGTGGGGGAATTCTTCATTTAGGTAACACCTGCTTTCTAGGGATGACACTAAAATTGACAGAAGAATAAGTAGCCAAATTGGCCTTTATCAAAATGTAAAATTTATGGGCTTCAAAGAATACTATCAAGAAAGTGAGCAGTTAACCCATTAAGTGGGAGAAAATATTTGCAAAAGATATTTCTGGTAAAGGACTTGTATCCATAATATATTAAAAACTCTTACAACTTGGGATGACTGGGTGGCTCAGCTCTTGAGTGTCCACCTTTGGCTTTGAGCCTCATCCTGAGGTCGGGGGATCAAGTCTCCTCCCCCTCCTACTGAATTGGGCTCCCTGCAGGGAGCCTGTGTCTCTGCCTCTCTCGCTTTGCCTCTCATGAATAAAAATAAAATCTTTAAAAAAATAAAAAAACATAACTCCTACAACTCAACAATAAATGACAACTGAAGTAAAAAAATGTCTGAATAGATATTTCTGCAGAGAAAATAAACAAATGGTCAATAACACCATGAAAGATGCTTTTTACCAGGGATACCATATTAAGTCCTCTGATCTATGAATGTGGAACGTCTTTCCATTTATTTCTTTTTTTTAAATATTTTTTTCTTTATTTATTTATGATAGTCACAGAGAGAGAGAGAGAGGCAGAGACATAGGCAGAGGGAGAAGCAGGCTCCATGCACCGGGAGCCCGACGTGGGACTCGATCCCGGGTCTCCAGGATCGCGCCCTGGGCCAAAGGCAGGCGCTAAACCGCTGCGCCACCCAGGGTTCCCCATTTATTTCTTTATATCTTTCAACAATATTTTGAAGTTATCAGGGGATACGTCATGTACTTTTGTTAAATTTACTCCTAAATTTTTGATTTATTGAAATGCTAGTTTAAATAAAGGTTTTTTTTTTTTTTTCTTATTTTCATTTTTGGATTGTTTATTGTTAGGGTACAGAAATTCAATTGACTTTTGTATATTGAACTTATATCTTGCAGACTTGCTGAACTCACTGATCAGTTCGAATAATTTTTAGTGAATTCCTTAGGAATTTCTTTATATAAGATTTTATTTGCAAAGACATGGTTTTACTTTTTCATTTCCCTTCTAATCCCTTTTATATTTTTTTTATTGCCAGCTATTCTTGCTAGAACCTTTAATACAGTATTGAATAGAAGTGGTGATGGTGAATATTCTTGTCTTATTCCTGATTTTAGGGGAAAATCTTTTAGTCTTTTACAATTATGTGAGATGCTAGCTGGGGGTTTTTCCTGGGTTCTCTTTATCAGGTTGAGGAAATTCCCTCCTATTCTTAGTTTTTGAATGTTTTATGTTTTTATCATGCTAGTATGTTGGATTTTGTCAAATGTGTTTTTTTTTGGCGGGGGGGCAGGGGGCGTCTATTGAGATGATCATGTGGTTTTTCTCCTTAATTCTATTGATTGAACCAATGACTGATTTACTGTCAAACTAGCTTTGCATTCCTGGAATATATCTTGTTTAGTCATGTCTCTTTTCATATGTTTTTGGCTTTGGTTTGTTAGTGTTTTGTTTAGGGTTTTTGTACTACATATTTATAAGGGATATTGGTCTATAGATTTTTTTTAAGTTTATTTATTTATTTATTTCAGTAATCTTTACATCCAGCTTGTGCCTTGAACTCACTACTCCAAGATCAAGAGTTGCATGTTCTTCCTAATGAGCCAGCCAGGGGCCCCTGAGCTATATATTTTTTGAGATACCTTTTATTTGGTTTTAGCATCAAGGTAGTACTACCCTCATAGAAACACTTCGAGAGTATTTTCTCCTAGTTTTGGGTAGGGTTGTGAAGATTTAGTGTTAATTCTTTAAAATTTTTGGTGAAATTCACAGTGAAGGTTAATCCTGTGCTTTTATTGATGGGAAATTGTTTTTTGGTTAAAAATTCAGTAAGTTTACTTGTTTTAGGTCCATTCAGATATTCTATTTCTTCTTGAGTTTCAGTAATTGTGGCTTTTTTGGATTTGTTTTATTAGGTTATCTAATTTGTTGTCATACATTTGTTAATAGTATTTCCTTGCATCCTTTGTAGTTCTGTAAGATCAGTAATAGTGTCCCTTTTTGTCTCTTTTTTCTTGATCAGTCTAGCGAAAGGTTCATTAATTTTGTTGATCTTTAAAAAGAACCAAATTTTCGTTTTGTTCATTTTCTCTATTGTTTTTCTGTTCTCTATTTTATTAGTTTCTGGTCTAATCCTTATTATTCCATTTCCTCTGCTTGGATTTAATTTGCTCTTCTTCCTGTAGTTTATTAAGATTATTTATTAACATCTATTTTATTTTAGGCATTTACAGCTATAAGTTTTCATGAGAGCACTTCTCTAGCTGTATCCCATAAGTTTTGGTATGTTGTATTTTCATTTTTATTCAATTCAAAGTATTTCCTAACTTCCTTTCTGATTTCTTCTTTGACCTATTGGTTATTTAGAAATGTGTTATTTAATTTCTACATCTTTGTTAAGTTCCCAAATTTCCTCTCATTGTTGATTTCTAATTTAATTTTATTGAGGTTGGATAACATGCTTTGTATGATTTCATTCCTTGTTTTTATGGTCTAACATATGGTCTATCCCAGAGAATGTTCTGCTGTTGTTGGGTGTAGTGTTCTGTTGATGTCTGGTAAGTTGGTTTATAGTGTTGTTCAGGTCCTTTGTTTCCTTTTTGATCTTCTGTGAATTTTCCTACTTGTTTCTTTCAATAATGGTGTTGAAATTAAGGTACTAAAGTTTTCAACTATTATTGTTGAAGTGTGTATTTCTCCCTTCAATTCTATCATGTTTTGCTTCATGTAGTTGAGGGTGGCCTTATTTTGTGCATATATGTTTAAAATTGTTATGTCTTCCTGAGAGGACATTTTTGTCCTTATAAAATGTCCATATTTGTATTTGGTTATAATTTTTCTCTTATTGTTTTGTGTGATATTAGTAAAGTCAATCCAGATCTTTTTTAGTTGTGTTGATATGGTATATATATTTTTTACCATTTTTTTTTACTTTTAATCTATTATGTCTTTGAAGATAAAATATGTCTTAAAGATAGCATATAGTTAGATCACTTTTTCTTATTTATTCTGCCAATCTCTACCTTTTGGTTTCAGTGTTTAGTCCATTAATCTTTAGTGTAATTATTGATGAGATAGGATTAATACCTACCATTTTGCTAAATATAATAAAATGTTTTATTTCCTTTTTTAGGTTCTCTGTTACTGTATCACTTCATCCTTTTGTGTTAAATAGCTATTTTCTACTGTACCATTTTAATTCTCTTGTTTCTTTTACTATACCTTTTGTTCTTAGTTGTTGTTGTTACTTGGATATATCCTCACTTCTGCATTTAGAGATTTCAGCAGAACTTTGAGCTTGAATTTCTTATATGGTTTTCATAGGGAAAAATAAAAGGAATCTGGTCAGTCAGTGGTCAAGAAATTTGTGTGAGAATTTTTTTTCCCCTGGGAAAGAATTGTATTTTCTTATATAATTTGAATCTTCTGTTACTCAAGTTTGTAGCAGGGCATCTGTTCCATTTCATCCTCCCTCTTTTGTTTCCTCCCTACCTATATCCCTCTTTCGAATTCATTCAACAAACATATTTTGAATGTATGTACTCTACCAGGGGCTTGAGATATAGTAATGTATAAAACAGATGGTCTCTCCCTTAATTTTGGAGTCTAAAGTAGATTTCACTAACCCAAATTCTTTCAGGAACATTGGAGTATCTGGGGATATACAGTAGGGCACAATGTGATCTGTTGGAGTATCTGGGGATATACAGTAGGGCACGATGTGATTTGTAGCCAATTCTAGAGGTATTCCTATTCAAATTAAGATGAAAGAGAGCTGTAGGTCATGGATGGTGTCTTTTTTTAATATAAAAATTCTTTATAGTAGGAATTGTTGCAGGTTCTTTAACCAGCTATCACTCATCAGTTACTTTTTTAGGTTTGTATAATTCAGTTTTACCCAATCGATCTTGAAAACATGCCCCAGTAACCAAAGTGCCTTAGAGTTTTGAGTATTTCCAACTGTTTCATTCATATTAAATCACACCAGCCCTTAAAACATATTAGACTCCATAATGTTTTATACAACAGACACAGACTATAAAGGAGAGAGTCATCTTAAAATAGCATTTAAAGAAGTATAGATATCTTTAAGCTGCCTTTTTGGCTTCATTGTTCTTTATGGTTTTATAGACAGGCTGTGGTTTCTTTTATATAGTTTTTTTCCTCAAAAGAAGGAGGGACAACATAAACTTTTACATTAGTATTCTTTTATTTAATCTGAAGTTTATGTATTTGACTAATGTTATTTCCATCAAAAGATTGGATGTCAGTTGTTTGGAATTTGAACTCTGTATCCATATATGACATGTATTTAGCAACTCACCTGATGTGCATATGACATATGTTCAAAAGTTAATGAAGGAAAATAGAGGAATTTTCTTTTTTCTTTCTTTTTTTTTTTTTTACTTTTCCAGTGACGGTGATGATAGATTTTCCTATAGTGTGGGGCTCCAAATATGACATTATGGTGAGGTTGGAGCTATAAGAGAAGATACATAGGTTTGCTAGGAAGAAGAGGTTTGTTCATTATGCTATCAAAAAGATCTCGTGCTAATGAAAACTATGCCTAAAAAGCTTTTTTTGTGTGTGTGTGCTCATTTTCATGGAATTTGTGTTTGATTACCAGATTGATGTATTTTCCCATCAAGGAATGTATTATGGTCAAATCATGTGATTGTTAATGTCTGCAAATGACTCCTGGTTAACTTTTAATATGATGTTTGCCACTACCATCCTAAAGCTCCTTCCCAAAAGCTATAAAGTTAACTGATTTTACTGTTTCTGTTGTTTCCATTTAATTGACTTCATGCAAACCTCATCATTGAAATATTTTCTAGCTGGGAAATTATGTTATATTTATATGAAAGGGAAAATATTTTTACTTTCTTCCACTTGGTTGATTAGAACTTGCATCTGAAGCTATATAAAAAAAAATAAAACAGTCAATAAAGAATACACTGGCTTAAACTGGTAGACAAATTTACAGAGTACAGAATGTCTGCATTAGAAGTGCAGTGTCTTATTATTCTTTTTTCCCTCTCCATTTAAATCTGTATGTGTTCTATTTTCCCAACAATTTTACTATGCATTCTCTATCCATTAAAATTTTTGTGGAAATTCTGTACTCTGGGGAGCATTGGTAATTGATAACTTCCTACAAGTACCTTTTGTGGTATAAGCCAAAACATGGGTCTCATGACTTTGTGTTTTCAAGGGGAGTATTTGGTGGCTTTGCTTAGAACTTCCCCCTGTAAACCTTTAAGGTAATACTAGCCTTTAAGGTAATACTTTATTTCCACAGGATAATGCAGTTTGACTCTAAAAGGAGAATCAAGGGACACCTGGGTGGCTCAGCGATTGCGTATCTATCTTCAGCTCAGGGTGTGATCCCGGGGTCCCGGGATCGAACCCTGCATTGGGTTCCTTGTGTGGAGCCTGCTTCTCCCTCTGCCTATGTCTCTGCCTCTCTCTCTGTGACTCCATGAATAAATAAATAAAATCTTAAAAAAAAATAAAAGGAGAATCAAGCAGCCCTGAAAGCTCAAGTCTTGAGGGACCAATCAGAAGTCAAAAGAGCTATGTCTTGTGGTTCAGCTAATTCAAAAAGAGAGTAATTGCAGAAAGTTATCATATAAGTTTGCATGGAATAATCACTAAACCCTTTAACTTGGTGTGAATACAGCCCCACACATCTGTTTTGGTGACCTCTGCTACTTTACAAATCACTGTTAAACCTAGTGGCTTAAAATATTTATTTTGCTGAGGAGTCTGTGATTTGGAAAAGTTCATTTGGCATAGTTCATCCTTGCTACAGTTTGGATCAGTTGTGTGGCTCCAAAGGGAGGGCTAGAATCATCTGAAGGGTTGCCCAGGCACATGTCTGGTGGTTGATGCTGGCTGTCAGCTGAAATAACAAGTGGGAGTCTTGGTCAGAACACCTTCATGTGGCCTTTCCAGGTTGCCTGGGTTTTCTCACAGTATGGCGGCTGGGTTATAAGGGAGGAACAGGGAGAGAAGGGAGAGGAAAAAGTGGTGACAGAGGGAGACATGATGGGGAGACAGAGACATGATGAACTTCTGTCTGTATTGCATTTTATACTTTTAGAATCACATGGTGTTATTTCTAAGACATTTTGTTCCTTGATACAAAGCCCTGCTCAATTTAAGCTGGAATGGGGGATATTGTCTCTGTTTCTGGGTGTAAGAGTGGGGAGCTCCCAGAACATCATCTGGGATTGTAAATACTGCTCTGGCCATATATGAAAAATAGTCTGCCATGACAGTTTGCTTGGTTGCTTGTATTCTCTTATTTCTGGCTTCAGACTACGTGATTCTGTTGAGTGAGGTACCAGTATTCAATAGTTAAATATAGAAGGCAGAAAATAAGGATACAGATTGAACTACTTTCCTTTGATTAATAGCTAGCTCCTTTACACTTTGTGGTTTTGTTTCTTTCTGGAGCTCTGTCCTTGTTGGTCCTTAGGAGGCAGGGCTAAAATTCAAAAAAACAGGCTTCATGTTAGGCCAGTTTTATTTATTAGGTGCTATAATATATTGCAGCTGAATGACCAGTGTTCAAGTCTCAGTTCCTCTACTTTCTAGCCCTGTGACATTTGGACAGTTATTTCGCCTCTCTGAGTTCACACATCTACAAAGTCAAAGTGATGGTACTTTCCACAGAGAACTGGTTTGTATAACGAGACCTTATATGTAAAGGCCCATCTCAGTCACAGGGCGGTCCTGGGTTCTCATATATTATCTGAGATAGGTTGATGAAAATGTGTGATTTAGGATGCTAAATTGATTATGACCAGAATGATGGATTAAGAAAGTAGTCTAGATAGAATATGTAGATACTCTGAAGCTAGAACCAGTAGGTGCCTGTGATTGGAAAGGAATTCCAACAGAGGAAAACCTATGAAGGAATAAAAGAAGGCTATGTCTCCATTTTGAAGGGTACATTATTCCTTATAAGCTATTGATAAACTTTTACTGAAATGAATGTTCCAAATTTATTAAGATAACACTTAAGGTATTATATTAAATGCCCTAGTAATATCTTAAAGTGCTAATTTTTTCTATTTCTATTTTTATTTTTCTAATTGTAAAAGGAATACATACATGTTACAGGAAAGAAGGTAAGGAAATAAATCACCCATGATCTCATTATCTAGAGTCAGACTGTTAATATTTTGGCATATTTCGTTTCATTAAAAAAATTTTTTTTTTAAGTATAGACTTCATGCCCAACTTGGGGCTTGAGCTCATGACCCTGAGATCAAAATTGGCCCGTTCTACCCACTGAGCCAGCCAGGTGCCCTTCATTTTTCTTTTCTTTGAAATTTTACAGTTTTCCATAGTTAGGAACATAGGATTTATGATTTTATAATCTTTTTAGTTTAATTTTATATCATAATTATTCCCCACAAGTCATTATAATTATACCATAATTTATTTAGCATTTTGTAGTTTTTCTAAAATATAAATAATATTGTGATGAATATATTTGTGAATGAATGTTTGTTGTCATCATTTTGAGTTTTTCCATAGGCTAAATTACTAGAAAGAGAATTACTGGAGCAAAAGGTATGAGTATTTTTAAGGTCCTTGATTTATGTGTCAACACTGCTTCTCCGGGATGCCTGGCTGGCTCAGTGAATGGAGCTTGCTACTCTTGATCTTGGGGTTGTAGGATCAAGCCCCATGTTGGGTGTAGAGATTAATTAAACCTAAAATCTTTGAAAAAAATTACTTTTCATAAAGTTTTACCATTTTATATTCCCGCTGAAATGAGAATTTCCACTGATCATTTTATAAATGAAGCTGATGAATTTGATAGTTAAAAAGTATAATTTATAAAACTTGCATTTATTCTTATTTGTTTGAGTGAAACTTTCTAACATTTTGTATTTATTTTTTATTTTAATTTGCATAGATATTCTATATGTCCGGGATATAACCTTTTCATATTATTTTACGTAGGCTTAGAGAAATTTTAACATTATATTTCATTTGTGTTCCCCTAAACAGCTTAAGACTTTTTAAAATTTATTTTTATTTTTACTTTTTTTTAAGATTTTATTCATTTATTCATGAGAGAAACAGAGAGAGAGAGAGGCAGAGACACAGGCAGAGGGAGGAGCAGGCTCTGTGTAGGGAGCCCGATGTGGAACTCGATCCCGGGTCTCCAGGATCACGACCTGGGCTGAAGGCGGTGCTAAACCCCTGAGCCACCCAGGGATCCCCCATTAAGACTTATTTTTTATCACTTAATGCAAAAGACATACTACAAACTAACGCAAATGATAATTACTATTGTTTCCATTATTTCCATAGTAGTTCTTACTTTTAGTATTCTTAATTTACATGGTATTTTAATTTTGGAGTGTTGTGTATTTAAAGTAGATTTGTATCCACTTTTGTTTTTCAAAAATCACTTTTTTAAAGAAGATTTATTTATTAATTTGAGAGAGGGAGAGGAGGAGAAGAGAGAGTATTAAGCAGATTTAATGCTGATTTAATGCTTAACCAACTGCACCACCCACCTGCCACTCAGAATCACTTTTTATTAAAATTTCCTCACTTAGTAAAGATTTTCAGTAGCAGTGGAAAGTTTTTCATTCATCCAAAATATATCCATTTAATCTTTTAAATTATGATTGTCAAACTTCAAATAACTTCATGTTTTGGCTGTCGTGAAGGGATTTTTTTTCATAAGTAAAATTGTTTTTTCCCACTGGCAAATTTCTAAATTCTTTTTTTTTTTTTTTTTAAATTTTTTTTTTTTAATTTTTATTTATTTATGATAGTCACAGAGAGATAGAGAGAGGCAGAGACACAGGCAGAGGGAGAAGCAGGCTCCATGCACCGGGAGCCCGACGTGGGATTCGATCCCGGGTCTCCAGGATCGCGCCCTGGGCCAAAGGCAGGCGCCAAACCGCTGCGCCACCCAGGGATCCCAAATTTCTAAATTCTAATGGAGTGTTTTATTAGATTGTGGGTGATACCAGAGTTAATCAGACTATGTGAAAGTTAAGGATCGTTTCTTTCCCTTTAAAAAATTTTCAAGTGTAAATTTACAGAAAAGTACAAAAAAGTATGGAGAAGTTTACAGTGTAGTCCTTTGCCAGCTCATCCAAATCTGAACCTTCTGCCATGTGTACTTCAATTTTTTACTTTTTAATTCTTTGAGAATTAAATTTTATTGACAGACAGAGGTAAGGCCTTTTGTCTGGTGCTAATTTCTAATTCCCTTTTCCTTTCCTGGGTCTCAGAGGTAGCAAGTGTCCTGAATTGGGTGTTTCCATTGTCATGGTTGTTTTTATGCTTTTATTTAATACATATGTATCCATGACAAAAGCCTTTCATAAATGATAAGTGTACCTGTCCTTTTTCATCTTGCCCTTTTTTGCCCAGATTTTATTTTCAGACTTATGTTGGTTTATGCAGATGTTGCATAACTGAACTAGTGAACTGAACTAGTGCTGTAGTTCAGTCACTCTCAGAATGTGGTCCCCAACCAGCAACTTCAGCTTCACTTGGGAACTTGTTAGAAATACAAAAATCACAGGCCAGGACCGGATACATTTGTGCAGCCCAGTGCAAAATGAAAATGCTGGGCCCCTTGTTCAAGAACTATTAATAACTTGAAGATAGCAGCAGTAGAGCATTAAATCAGGAGTGGGACCCTTGTAAGCATGGTCATGCACCCATGAAGCTAGCCCTGTTTTGGGCCTTATTCCAGACCCACTGAACCAGAAACTCTGAGAATAGGGCCCAACAACTTAGGTTTTAACAAGCCTTCCAGGTGATGTTACAGATGTTTGAGACCATTTGTATTAGTTTCTCAGAGCTGCCTTACAACATATTATAGACTGAGTGGCATATGCAACAAAAATTTATTTTTTCACGGTTCTTGGGGCTGGAGATCCAAGATTAAAGCGTCAGCAGATTTGCTTTGTTCTGAGGTATCCTTGGCTTGCACATGATCACTTTGTGCTGGTTACTTTATATGCTTTGTCCTTTTATGGTGTGTAGGTAGACATGTCTTAGGTCTCTGTATGTCCAAATTCCTTCTTCTTATAAGGACATTCAATTTGGATTAGGGCCCATCCTAATGGTTTCATTTTGATTTAATCACCCCTTTAAAGGCCCTGTATCCAAATGTAGTCACTGAGGTACTGGAGGTGAAGTTTTCCAGGTATGAAATTTGGGGGAACACAGTTCTTCCACATAACATCACTATTGTAGTCCAGTGAGTTTTAGGACTGCATTATATTCAGTTGTATGATTATACCTCCTTTTCTTTCTTTTTTGCTGTTTAATAGATCTTCAGATTATTTTCTATTTTTCCTACTATGTCAGTTCTACTATATCAGTTTCTTTTTCTGTATAGTTTTTTTTTTTTGGTTTTTATTTATTTTTGATATGGTATCTTTGTAGACTTCAAGTGTCTGATGTCAAAAGAATTAAAGCAAACAAAACCAAAATCACGTACTGCCCTTTGTTTAATGGAAGGCTGTAATCTATAAGCTGTTAATTTTGCTGACATGTTATTTTAAATGGTGGTGGTTTTGTTTTATGAGGCTGGATTTTCCATGTCGTCCAGCAGATGTGGTTTTGGACTGTATTTTGAGTTAACTACACAAGCTACTATTTCCATATATGGGTGGGTTTGTCATAATGATACTAAATAAATAAGTTTCTTTCTCTGTTTGTAAATAAAAGAGAACAGTGACTCCATCACTGTGTATGTATTGTCTTGGATTTTCTTGACCTTTTGCAGCTTATTATCATCATCTGGGAATATACCGAATTCCTATTGTTGTTAACTGTTTATGCTGCTAAGAGTAAAAATGTTTATTTGGAAAATATTTGTTAATGTAATTTTACTGAAAGTCAGGTTTACTTTTTACCAAAAAGTAAAGCTTTATACCAGGCTAGGGCAAGATTTTCTCTTTGTGCAGAGTTTCTACATGTTAGTTTCATAATTTATAATTTTATTCCCTTTCTTCAAATTTTATTCCCTTCCTCTTACTGCCACACCGCACCTCATAACTCATAACAAATACATATTTTATGTATCACCGATAGTTTTAAAAATCTACTGGATTCATTGAGGAGCCATTGATTATCTGGATATAGACTATGTAGTCTCCCCATTAGTTCCCACCCTGCCAACCCTTTGGATGTTTTCCGGCTTGTTAATTATATCTCCATTATGAAGACATGCTGTACCAAAAGGGAGATAAACACCATTTTCCTAATTGTTACTGGTTACTCTTGACTTGCTGAACTTAGTATAGAAAAAGAAGTTTTAGGCCTTATATTGAAAACCATAAGACATTAATGAAAGAAATTGAAGAAGACACAACAAATGGAAAGATACTACATGTTCATGGGTTGGGAGAATTAATATTGTTAAAATGTCCATACTGCATCAAGCAATATATAGATTCAGTGCAATCCCTTTCAAAATTCAAATGGCATTTTTTTTTTCACAGAAATAGAACAAATAATCCTAAAATTTATATGGAACCATAAAAGACTCAGAATAGCTAAAGCAATCTAGAGGAAAAAACAAAACTGGAAACATTGTGCTCCCTGCTTTCAAACTATATTAGAAAGCTATAGTAATTAAATCAGTATGATACTGGCTTAAAAACAGACATGCAGATCACTGGAACAGAATAGAGTCCAGGAATAAGCCCACATATATATGGTCAGTTAATTTAGGACAGAGGAGCCAAAAATATATGATGGGTAAGTGACAATCACTTCAATAAATGGTACTGGGAAAATTGGACACTCATACGCAAAAAGTGAAATTGGATAACTGTCTTACACCATACACAAAAATTAACTCCAAATCAACTAAAGACTTGAAACTATAAGACCTGAAACTATAAAACTCCTAGAAGAAGACATAAGTGGTAAGCTCCTTGACATATATATTGACATTGTTTTTTTTCAATCTGATGCCAAAAACAAAAGCAAACATAAACAAATAGAACTACACCAAACTAAGAAGCTTATCCTCCGTAAAGGAAACCATCATCAAAATGAAAAGGCAACCTATTGAACAGGAGAAAATATTTGTAAATTATATATCTGATAAGGGGCTAATATTCAAAATATATAAAGAACTACAACTCAATAATAAAAAGCCCAAACTATCTGATTAAAAAATGGATAGAAAGTCTGAATAGATATTTTTCCAGAGAAGACATACAGATAGCCAACAGGTACATAACAAAATGCTCTACATCATTAATCATCTAGCAAATACAAATCAAAACCACAAAGAGACCTGTTAGGATGAGTATTATCAAAAAAGACTAGAAATAATAAGGTTTTTTTAGAATGTGGAGAAAGGGAAGGTGTATACTGCTTGTAGGAATGTAAATTGGGGTAGCCACTGTGAAAAACAGTATGGAGGTTCACATGTTTAAACTATTTGGATCCACTTACACATGGGTCTTTGACACCATAAATACATTTTCTCTTACTATTTTCTTTCTTTTTTTTAAAATTTAAATTTAAGGTAGTTAAGATATAGTATAGTTTTGGTTTCAGGAGTAGAATTTATTGATTCATCACCACATCTAACTGTGCTTATCCCAGTGAGTGCCCTCTTTAATACCTATCATCCTTTTAGCCCTTCCCCGGCACACTTCCCCTTCAGCAACCCTCAGTTTGTTCTCTTAACCATTCTGACAGGTATGAGGTGGTATCTCACTGTAGTTTTGACTTACAATTCCCTGGTGATGAGTGGTGTTGAGCATCTTTTCATGTGTCTGTTAGCCATTTGTATGTCTTCCTTGGAGAAATGTCTGTTTATGTCCTCTGCTCATTTTTAATCAGATTATTCATTTTTGGGGTGTTGATTTTGATAAGTTCTTTATAGATTCTGAATCAGCCCTTTATCCAATATGTCGTTTGCAAATATCTTCTCCCATTCTGTCAATTACCTTTTGGTTTTGTTGATTGTTTCACTCACTGTGCAGAAGCTTTTTATCTTGATAAGGTCCTAAATAGTAAATTTTTGATTCTGTTTCCCTTGCCTCCAGAGATGTGTCCAATAAGAAGTTGCTGTGGCTGAGATTAAAGAGATTGCTACCTGTTTTCTCCTTTTGGATTTTGATGGTTTCTTGTCTTATATTTTAGGTCTTTCATCCACTTTGAATTTATTTTCATGTGTAGTGTAAGAAAGTGGTCCTGTTTCATTCTTCTACCTGTTGCTGTCCGGTTTTTCCAATACCATTTGTGGAAGAGACTTGACTTTTTTCCATTGGATATTCTTTCCTGCTTTGTCAAAGATGAGTTGACCACATAGTTGTGGGTCCATTTCTGGGTTCTCTGTTCTGTTCCACTGATCTATTTGTCTGTTTTTGTGCCAGTACCATACTGTCTTGATGACAGTAGCTTTGTATTATAGCTTGAAGTCTGGGATTGTAATGCCTCCCACTTTGCTTCTCCTTTTCAGTATTACTTTGTCTGTTTGAGTTTTTTTTTTCCAATTCCATACAAATTTTAGGATTTTTGTTCTAGCCCTGTGAAAAATACTGGTGTTATTTTGATTAGGATTGCATTGGATGTGTAGATTGTTTTGGGTTGATATACACATTTTAACAATATTCTTCCAATCCATAAGCATAGAATGTCTTTCCATTTCTTTGTGTCTTCTTAAGTTTCATAAGTGTTCTATTCCTTATGGTTTTCTTATTAACATTTTCTTTTATCTAGCTTTGTTGTATGAATACAGTATATAAAACGTATAACATACAAAAATGTGTTAATTGAATCTTATTTTAAAGATAAGGCTTCCTGTTAATAGTAGGCTATTAGTAGTTAAGTTTTGGGAGAGTCAAAAGTTATAGGAAAATTTTTGACTGCCTTGGTGGTCAGCACTTCTGCCCCCCCCCCATATTATTCAAGGGTCAACTGTACATTTTGATTTAGCCACTCCAATTCTGGGTATACATCCACAGAAAACAAAAATACTAACTTGAAAAGATATTATATACCCCCATTTTTATTGAATTATTATTTACAGTAGCCAAGTCATGCAAACAACCTAAGTGTTCATTGATGGGAGAATGAATTAAAAAGTTGTGATAAACACACACACACACACACATACACACACACACACACTGGTGTACAATGGAATATTACTCAGCCATACAAAGAACAAAATCTTGTCATTTGCCTCAATGTGGATAGATCTTGAGGGAATTACATAAGTCAGATAGAGAAAGAAAAATACTGTATAATCTCTCTTATATGTGGAATCTATTTGTCTTTTTACAAACAAAACGAAGCTCATAGATACAGAGGACAGATTGATGGTTGCCAGAGGCATGAAGAGGGGGCAGTGGTGGGAGAAATGAGTGAACTCTTTGTTTTCTTTTCTTTTCTTTTCTTTTCTTTTCTTTTCTTTTCTTTTCTTTTCTTTTCTTTTCTTTTCTTTCTTTCTTTCTTTCTTTCTTCTTTCTTTCTTTCTTTCTTTCTTTCTTTCTTTTTCTTTCTTTCTTTCTCTCTTTCTCTCTCTCTCTCTTTCTTTCTTCTTTCTTTCTTTCTTTCTTTCTTTCTTTCTTTCTTTCTTTCTTTCTTTCTTCTTTTCTTTCATCATTAGTTTAAATACATAAGTAACAAAGTTTTATGATGATAATTGAGACTAATGTGGTCTGGTGGCATCATCACTTGGGAACGTGTTAGATTTGCAAATTTTCAGGTCTCGCCTCAGACCTGTTGAATCAGATGCCTTGCAAGTGATTTCCTTGCTTTCATACCGTTCTCTTAGGACAATGTGGTACGTATAATTTCTGACAGGGTTGATATAGCAAGTCTGTGGTGGGGAGGTAAGTGATGGCGGGGCTAAGCCAGAAGAGCATGAGGAAAGGGGGTTTGATTCCCTAACTGTTACCGCCTAACGTATATTGACCTTTAGAGATAGACTCTTCATTCTTATTTCTTTCTTTGTGTTCTACACTCAATGTCAGCATGATGCTGCTGACTTTATGTATCTTCTTGGTGTGCATTTGCTGTCCCTAATTTCAAAGTGAAATCACTAATTCGTTGAATGTTTACCCATGTAAGGCCTATGTTTGGCTCTTTAGAGGATAAAGGAAATACGTGTTGTGGTCCTCACCCATATGCTTGGGTATCAATCTGGATTCAAATTCTGGCTCTGAATCTGACTTGTAGTGTAGTCTTTGGTAGAGTTTTAATCTCTTGACATCTGATTTTCTTCTGTTGTAAAATGAAGGTAATCACCTACTGTGCATTTCTCACTGGGATGTTTGGGGGATTAAATGAAGTAATGTTATGCACTTTAAACATAATGGGCACTCAGTAAATGGTAGCTGAATGCTATTATCATTATAATCATCATCTCCTAGTTATTTCTGTATTTGAGCATCTCAGTGGAGTCTACAGGGCATACTATATTGATGGTCTAGGTGACACTTTTCAGGAATTGCTTTCTTGGCTCTGTAATGATTCCATCACGGTGGATAATTTAATTAGCCCTTGCCTGCTGAGTACTGTGGCTATGGCAGTCAGTAAGAGAAATGTGGTATACAAGGAGCCAGGGCTTTGGAGTTGGGTAGATCTTGATTTGTCATTACTCCAGCGGTCACTAGCTGTGTACCTTGGGCAAGATGCTTAGCTTTTCTTCCTCCATTTTCTCATTGGTAAGGAAAGGATTATGACACCTACCTTGAAGCCTTATTATGGGGATGCCTGTGTGGCTCAGTGGTTGGGCGTCTACTTTTCGGCTCAAGGCGTGGTCCTGGAGTACTGGGATCGAGTCCCACATTGGGCTCCTTGTGTGGAGCCTGTTTCTCCCTCTGCCTATGTCTCTGCCTCTCTCTCTCTGTGTCTCTCATGAATAAATAAATAAAATCTTAAAAAAAAAAAGAAGCCTAATTGTGAATGGGGTTGGGTGAGTCTTTGTTATTGTGGGGATTAAGTGAGGATATATGTAAAGTACTTGGCCCATAATAGTCATATGATAATTTTTGCAACAAATATTGCCTTCCCCCACTATGCTTCACCCATCATAGAATGTTAGTGTCTGTCTTATGTATGTTGAGATTTTTTTCTTCCACTCTTTACACTTAGAAACCAAGAGAACAAGTGACTAGTTTGCTTATACTATTGAAAAAGCCGTAAGTTAACAAAACCAAGTTTATCAAAGGGATTCTTGAATCATGTGCCTAAATTTAGTTTTGTTGTCTTTTTTGAAAATCATATTGTTTTTACTGTGATAAAATATATGTAACAAAAAATTTACCATTTTAACCATTTTTAAGAGTATAGTTAAGTGGCATTAAGTATATTCTTATTGTACATTCATACTCTTATACAATCATAGGCTTATATTTTAAAGCCTAATTTTGGTTTTGTATTTGATATTTATTTCATGTGTTTTGTTTGCTTGACCCATGTTATCGGAAAGGACTCCTAGTAGCAGACAACAGACTCATTAAAACTGGTTTAAACAGCAGGGGATTTACTAAGTTGTAATATTTTGTGGAATCTTTGAGGGAATGGAATGAATAGACTGGGCCGAGCTTCTAGGAATAACTTCCGGAACCACTCTTTTCACATGGCTTGCCTAAGGGAGTGAGAGCTGTTCGATCTTAGAACCATGGAAGCCGGTGAATGGGGATTCTTGGCTTTTGTGGCTGGCCCGGGAGAAGTCAGTGTCTCATCCATCATCACTGCTGGATGAGCTGATATACCTGTGCTTAATTGCTCCCGCTCTTCATTTTCATTTTCTTTATCCTTCTGGTCTCCTCAGAGTGTCCCTGCTTGGGAAACGTAGGGCATATGCACATACCAAGTTGCAAGAGAGTCTAGCAAAAGGACCCTTTACCTTTCTGGTAAAGGTAAAGGTAAAGACATGTTAGACATGTTAGAATGGAGTTGCCTGAGTGTTCAAAATAAATCTGCTGTATCTGCCATGGCTCTTTTAAAAAGGAATAGGCTAGGGGACATATTAATTTAGCACCTTTCTTTTTTCTTAAAATACATTATAGTTTCAGGAGGGGGAAGTAAAAACGTCAATCCAGCAATGTTGATACAGGATAAGTTCTGTATTACAAAAAGTTATGTTTTGTGGGGGAAACCCAATTTTTTAAAGCATTGTAAAACTCTGAGTGGACCCTGTGTTTATCTAGCTGATAGTAATAAATTGTTTCTCTTTTAGAATGTTATGTCACTCCGTCTTTTTTAACTTCCATGTTTTGGCATTAGAGTATATGGGTATAATAACATTCCTTCTAGCCTACTGTGTTTGCTCATTTTTGCCGTTGGGGAAAAAATCCATTCTTGTGGAAATGGTATCTTTAAACCATGTAAAAATTTTATATTGGAAATGATTTGAACACATTCATGGTTGGGGGCAGAGTTGGGGTGGTGGCAGAGAGGAGATAAAGTTGTCCATAAAATATAGTGTCCAATTTGGAGGTTATTCCCAGTTTAAACTGTTATCTAGACCAGCGCTATCCAGTAGAAAAATAATGCAAGCACGTATGCAATTTAAAATTTTCTAGCAGACAATTTAACAAAGAAAAAAGAATAGGTAAGAATAGGTAAAATTAATTTTGGCAGTATGTTTTGCTTAACCCAAAATATATCCACAATATTTAAACGTGTGGCACTAGCTACACATCTCATGTACGCAATAGTACATGGAGCTAGTTGGTATCATATTGGACACCACAAATCTATACTGTCTGCCTTACTTCATACTAGAATTTTTCTATCTGAGAAGTACTGAAGTATACTCCAAACACGTTTATAAAACATCCTCACTGTGTGCTGTGTCTTGCTGTGTCTTGATGATCCTTTATTACTTACGCTGCTTTATACCAGTATGATTGTAAATCAGTGCTGCTTCCCAAATTACCAGTGTTGACGTAGTGGCTTGATGTATTTTATGAAAGATCTGTAGGTTTGAACTATTGGAGTACAGGAATATGAAACATGATACTGAGGTACACCATTACAGGCATAATTTTGATGTAAGCTATTAGGCCATTGCCAGTGTAGACCATCGCAGTTGACTCCTGTTACTTAACTAGCTCTTAGTATATGTGCTGCCAAAGTGAGCACAGACTTCACTGGTTCTTGATGGTATCTCAAGGACACTGTTTATCACTGTCATTGCCCTAAAGGAGTAATGTCTAAACTTTCAACTATTAAAATTTTTAAGGCACATGCAGTAAGTATAAGTATTATTATCTACGAAAAATTTTGCACATGGGTGACTATACTAATACATTATGTAAATTATGAAACAAAAATTTTAAAAACAAAGAGATTCGATAAAAATAAATATAAAGCTCTAATATTTTTTCATGAACCTTAGATAGTTGGCTCGTTTGGGCAGTCACCTTTTGGAGACCACTGCTCTAAATTCTGTGGAGTATTGGCTTTCAAATTTGATTGATCACCAGAACCCTTTGGGAACTTACATAATTAAAAATAAGAACAACAATGAATAAAAGGTGTGTCTTTAAGTATTACTTTAGAAACATAGAAACAAAATTTGTGTAAGTACATGTGTGGAGTGTATGTGGAATCTGTATTTAATTTTTTAAATACAGAAGTCCCTGTTATAGATGGCAGGATTTTTTTTTGTTGTTCTTTAAAGTAGGCTCCATGCCCATCATGGGACTTAAACTCATGACCCTGAGATCAAGCGTCGCTTGATCTACTGAGTGAGCCAGCCAGCTGCCCCCTTGGCAGGGATTCTTAATTTGGGATTCATGGGGGAATTTTCAGAAATTATATACAATATTATATATGCAATCAGGACTTTTTTTTTTTTTTTTTTTTTTTAAGAAGAAATCTGTAGTTTTTATCAGAATTCCGAATGGTCTTGGTCTCTGGTTAAATGTCATTAACAGCTAGCCAAAGTCTATAGATATGTGGGTCAGAGAAGATTGTGGAGCCACCGAGGGCAGGATGGATTCCTTCAGTGTTAAGCTTACTTGTGAACACAGGGCTGTTTGGACTGAGCAGTGGGTAGACTTAGGGGGGTGGTGGTGGTAGTGCTATTTCATGGGTGAGGGCCGACCAGGGGAGCTCTAGCTGGGAAGCAGTGATAGACCAGGATCATGCTTCTGTTTAGAATGTCTGACCTCTAAGTAGACACTGGGGATCTAGTCCAAGACTAGAGAGGGTCCAAGTCTGGATCTGATGGTGTAGGTCAAATTTGAAGTCTAGGTAGACAGGCCAAGATCACTGGTGAGTAGGAAGGTTTAGCAGACATGGCACAGTGGCATTCAGACAAGGCCTAAAGGAATGGGCCAGTCATTGAATTTTTAGCTTTCCATTATGGTGAGTTTTTCCAAAGAGACGGGTCAACATCGACCTAACATGAATGCTACGTGAAGCCTTCTTGCTTTCTATGGAAGGCTGTATGAGTTATCTGCGATCCCTCCCCACTCTAGAATTCTGTGATCTCAAATGCAGTAATTCCTCTTCCAACAAATAGGGTGCACTCCAGTAATTTATGTCCATGTCAAAAGTTCATCCCTGGAGGCACAACTGTCATGTTTTAGAATTGGTATGTGTTCTGGACTTCATCACATATTCAGTTCCTAGAAAACTGATCCTTTTGATGACTGCTTCAGGCCTTCTGAATTGAACCCCTTTCCCTGTTCTGCCTGCTGGTGTTGATTGGGCCAACCAGATGGTGCTATGAAAGAGCTGTTTTTTTTTTTTAATATTTTATTTATTTATTCATGATAGACACACAGAGAGAGGCAGAGACACAGGCAGAATGAGAATCAGGCTTCCTGCAAGGAACACGATGTGGGACCGGATCCTGAATCCCGGGATCATGCCCCTAGCCCAAGATAGGTGCGCAACCGCTGATTCACCCAGGCATTCTTCACTGTAGTTTTGATTTGCATTTCTCTGAAGATGAGTGATGTTGAGCATCTTTTCCTGTGTCTTTCGGCCATCTGGATGTCCTCTTTGGAGAAATGTCTGTTCATGTCTTCCAGTCATTTTTAATTGGATTATTTGTTTTTTTTGCGTGTTGAGTTGTAGAAGTTCTTTATATATTTTGGATACTAACCCTTTGTCAGATAAGTCATTTGTAAATATCTTCTCCCATTCTGTAGGTTGCCTTTTAGTTTTGTTGACTGTTTCCTTCACTGTGCAGAGGCCTTTTATTTTGATGTGGTCTTAATAGTTTACTTTTCCTTTTATTTCCCCTTGCCCCAGGAGTCATACATAGAAAAATGTTGCTATAGCCAATGTCAGAGACATTACTGCCTGTGCTCTTTTATAGGGTTTTTATGGTTTCAGGTCTCACATTTAAGTCTTTAATTAATTTTGAGTTTATTTTTGGGCACGGTGTAAGAAAATGGTCCAGTTTTATTCTTTTGCATGTGGCTGACCAGATTTCCCAACACCATTTGTTCTAGACACTTTGTTCCATTGGGTATTCTTTCCTGCTTTGTTGAAGATTAAATGACTATGTAGTTGTAGGTTTATCTCTGGACTTTCTGTTCTGTTCCATTGATCAATGTGTCTGTTTTTTTTTTTTTTTTTTATGCCAGTACCCTAACGTTTTGATTATTATAGTTTTGTAATATAACTTGAAGTCTGGAATTGTGATACCTTCAGCTTTGCTTTTCTTTTTCTTTTTTTTTTTTTTTTAATTTTTATTTATTTATGATAGTCACAGAGAGAGAGAGAGAGAGAGGCAGAGACACAGGCAGAGGGAGAAGCAGGCTCCACGCACCGGGAGCCCGACGTGGGATTCGATCCTGGGTCTCCAGGATCGCGCCCTGGGCCAAAGGCAGGCGCTAAACCGCTGCGCCACCCAGGGATCCCTGCTTTTCTTTTTCAAAACTGCTTTGGCTCTTTGGGTGTCTTTGTGGTTACATATAAATTTTAGGATTGTTTGTTCTAGTTCTATGAAAAATGCTGTTGGATTGCATTAAATGTGTAGGTTGCTTTGAGTAGTATAGATATTTTAACAATATTTGTTTTTCCAACCTGTGAATATGGAATGTCTTTCCATTTTTTATGTTGTCTTCCATTTCTTTCATCAGTGTTTTGTAGAGTTTTCAGAGTTGCAGGTCTTTCACTTCTTTGGTTGGGTTTATTCCTAGGTATCTTATTATTTTTGGTACATTTGTAAATGGGATTGTTTTCTGAATTTCTCTTTCTTCTGCTTCATGATTAGTGTATAGAAATGCCACAGATTTTTGCACATTGATTTTGTATCTTGTGACTTTAGTGAATTTTTTATCAGTTCTAGTATTTTTTTGGTGGAGTTGTTAAGGTTTTCTGTATGGAGTATCATGTCATCTACAAATAGTGACAATTTTACTTCTTCCTTACCAGTATGAATGCCTTTTATTTCTTTTTGTCTGATTGCTGTGGCTAGAATTTCCAGTACTATGTTGAATAACGTGGTAAGAGTGATTTGTCTTGTCTTTTTCCTGACCTTAGGAGGACAGCTCTCAGTTTTTTTCCCATGGAGTATGATGTTTTCTGTGGGCTTTTCATACATGGCCTTTATTATATTGCACTATGTTCTTTCTATATGTACTTTGTTGAAGGCTTTTATTATGAGTGTATGTTGTACTTTGTCAAATGCTTTGTCTGCATTTATTGAAATGATCATATGGTTTTTATCTTTTGTCTTACTGATTTGATATGTCATGTTGATTGATTTGTGAATATAGAACTACCCTTACATCCCAGGAATAAATATCACTTGATTGTGGTAAATGATTTTTTAAAATGTATTGTTGGATTTGGTTAGTTAGTATGTTGTTGAGGATTTTTACAACTATGTTCGTCAGAAATATTAGCCTGTGGTTTTCTTGTGGTGTCTTTATGCGATTTTGGTGTCAGGGTGATACTAGCCTCATAGAATGAATTTGGAGGTTTTCCTTCTATTCTTTGGAATCCTGAGAAGAATAGATATTAACTCTTATTTAAATGTTTAGTAGATTTTGCCTGTGAAGCTGTGTGATCCTGGACTTTAATTTTTTGGGAGCTTTTTGGTACTGATTCAGTTTCCTTGTTGGCTTATTAGTATGTTCAAATTTTCTATTTCTAACTGCTTCACTTTTGGTACGTTATATGTTTCTCAGAATTTATCATTTTTGTCTAGGTTAATTTGTTGGCATGTAGTTTTTCATAATAATCTCTTACAATTGTTTGTATTTCTGTGATGTTCATTCTTTTGTGATTTTATCTTAGTCCTTTCTGTCTCTCTCTCCCTCTCTTCCTCTCTCCTGCTCTCTCTCTCTTCTTCTTCTTCTTTTTTTTTTTTTTGGATGCATCTGGCTAGAAGTTATGAATTTTGTTGATCTTTTTAAATAACCAGTTCTTGGTTTCATTGATCTGTTGTGTTTTTTTTTCTTTTAGTTTCTCTATCATTTATTTCTGCTCTAATCTTTATTATTTCCTTCCTTCTGCTGGTTTAGTTTTTTGTGTTATTCTTTTTCTAGATCTTTTAGGTTTAAGGTTAGGTTGTTTATTTGAGATTTTTCTTGCTTCTTGAGGTAAGCCTTTATTGCTAAAAACTTCCCTCTTAGAACAGCTTTTGTTGCATCCCAAAGGTTTTGGAGCATTGTATTTTCATTTTTGTTTCCATAGGCTTTTTTGATTTCTTCTTTGATTTCATGGTAGATTCCATTATTTAGTAGCATGTTCTTTAACTTACATGTATTTATAGTCTTTCCAGATTTTTTCTTGTGATTGTAGCATTGTGGTTAGAAAAGATGCATAGTATGACTTCAATCTTTCTGAGTTTGTTGAGGCTTGTTTTGTGGCCTAATATGTGATCCATTCTAGAGGATGTTCTGTGTGGACTTGAAAAGAAT
This sequence comes from Vulpes vulpes, assembly GCF_048418805.1. NCBI lineage: Eukaryota > Metazoa > Chordata > Mammalia > Carnivora > Canidae > Vulpes > Vulpes vulpes. The sequence goes on along the minus strand of NC_132784.1, from coordinate 26,327,209 downwards.
GTGTATTCTGCTCTTTTAGGATGGAATGTTCTGAATATATCTGTGAAATCCATTGGTGTAGTGTGTCATTCAAAGCCACTATTCCCTTGTTGATTTTCTGTTTGGATGTTCTGTCCATTGATGTAAGTGGGTATTAAAATCCCCTACTATTATTGTATTACTGTTGATTAGTTCCTTTATGTTTGTAATTAACTGTTTTATGTATTTGTGTGCTCCCATGTTTGGTGCATAAGTATTTACAATTGTTATATCTTCTTGTTGACTTGGCCTCCTTATTATTATATAGTGTCCTTCTTTGTCTCTTTTTATAGACTTTGTTTTAAAGTCTATTTTATCTGATATAAGTATTGCTACTCCAGCTTTCTTTTGATATCCACTTGTATGCTAAATGTTTCTCCATCCTTCTCCTCCCTTTTCAATCTGCAGGTGTCTTTAGGTCTGAAATGAGTCTCTTGTAGGCAGCATATACATGGTCTTGCTTTTTATTCACTGTCAGTCCATTAGGTTTACAGTTTCTTGAATGCTATACTATTGTCAGATGTTAGAACCTTCTATATGTCTCTAGAGCTAGCATGGGTATTTTAAAGTTCAAAGAATTAAGTAGTAGAATTTTGGTTATAATGCAAGTTTCTGTGTTCTCTATATATGTATCTATAGACACACACACACATGCACACACATGCCTATGTCCATACATATAATGTAGATTTTTGTTTTCCTCAGTCTTAAAATTTGCATTTGTAACAGTCTTGGTGGTATGGTTTGCCTTGTGAAGAACCAAGAGAGCTGATACTATGTCAGTAAAACTGTCTTATAGGTATGATTCAGACAGTTTTATTGTCAACATATGGGGCATGAAGGAGCCACAGAGGGGAATTTGGAGTGTGAGGGTGCTGGTCTGTCTTTTTTGGCATGTAATTATATCAGCCTCATGCACGGTGTTATTTGTTGCTGCCTAGGGAATATAGGAAAGTATCTTCTAATGTGGTAAAAAAAAATCAGAATAAATTCTAATTGTTGCATTTATAGGGAATTATTTGGATGAAGGATGTATTTTTTTCTCCAACCTAAATTTTTTTGGTATTTTAAATTTTATTCAATCAATCTTTTAAAACCCAATTTTTTAATAATTTGAGTTTTTTTGGATCAATGTTACATAATAGACGCCTAGCTGAGTTTCATAAGTGGGAAGAAATTTGTTTCTTTTTCCCTATTGTGACAGTGCATGGTTCTGTTTAATTAGTTTTACTAAATATTTATTAATTTTCTTTAGAGGTATTTGTAGCATTTAAATGATTACAGTATGCTGATTACTTTAGTAGATGCTACACAGAGGACAATATCAGACACAGCCTGTGGGCTTATGGAGCTTAATTCTATAAAAGCAATCACATGTAGATGATGTTTTAAATAGTCAATGATGGGAATGATAGACACACATGTCAGCAAAGTGGTTACCTCTGGGAAAGAGAGAGGGATATGAGATTAGGGAGGGGTACACAGAAGCTTCAATTTTAAGTCCTTTTTTTTTTTTTAATTCCCTTTCAGCTAATATTTATTGATTGCCAGAGATGATGATGATGATGATGATGATGATGATGATGATGAGGATGATTATTATTTAAACCAGAGGTTCAGGTTGAGGCAAAGGCAGTGGAATGGTTTGTTTTATCTTTCTTTTCTTTGGTTATTCTTGGCTTGATCAGAATATGGTTTCTTAAAGGTAGGAGGGTAAATTGGAAGAGCTTGAGGAAAAGCTTGGGGCTTGGGGATAGATTCAAAAAGTGCAGCAGAAAAAAAGTATTGATATGTTTTTCAGTCTTTATTCCAATTCTGCTCACTAATTTGAGCCATAGGTTAAATATAAGCACTTATAATACATACAATTTTTATAGATGATTTCTCGGTCATTATGTTGGGAAGTTACTGGGAGACAAAATTTTGTTACTCTGTATTGACATTTGGCCCTAAGATCAGTCTCAGAGAGACCTAGTCCTCGGAAATGGATAACTCTTAAACTGACTAATTCCAAAATGACTAGTCTGGTTTCTTCTCTATGCTGGTAAAATAATATTGGAAGCCAAGCTGTTCAATATTTAGATTGCAGTGATTAAGAAAGCAGCATGGATTATATGTTTATTTCTAGAGTGTGAGCAAATAGGGTCACACTTCAAGTGCTTTTTAAATGCTTGTGACTACTGTCAAGCTTTATGACATGATGATTTTATCTAACAGCTATTTCTGTGGAGTTACTTTTTTGCAGAATAGAAGACCAAACTAAACTTTCCCTGAAAGTGTAAGGAAAATCATTATATTCACTCTCCCTTTGCAAATCAGGTTGAAAGGTTTGACTGTCCTATGGGAAAAAAGAAGTACAGTTGGGTAGTTTTGTTCTGCCTGGAAACAGTTTTAATAACAATCAGCATTGTATTTTTCTTGAGGATGGTTTCAGGCATATGAGAACAAAAAATATTTGGTACTTGCAGTTTTTATTTGGAGAAAGTGAATCCTGCTAAATGAAGTATGAATAAATTATAATAATCTTAAATTTATCATTTACTTAAGCCTTTCTTTCTTACTGAATTTTTAAAAGAGCAACTAAGAAATATACTTTATCTGATTTGAATTTAACTGCTATTATTTTTTTCTTGGGTAAACTACCTTATGAACAATGTAGAAGTCCTGACTGATTAATAGTCACCATTTAAGTATATTGACGTTTACAAATAAGTCTGTTCATTATAGTTCAGAGAATAATTGAAATAATGAAGTGGTATTACAATATTAAAATTTCGTTAAGCATAGAGTATGGATTAATTAAAATAATCCATCTGTACTATGAAATAATGATTAATGGATTGTTGCCTTATATTTGTGAAGCTCTGTGTGTATATGTGTATAGTTATAATTCTTTGTAAATGTAATTATTTATATTTCTTACATATGCTGTTTCATTTTATCATCACAACAGTTTTGGAAGTAGGTGGGGTAGGTGAGATTTTTCTCTACTAAATGAGGAAAACTGAGTAGTGTAGTCATCAGATGGTTTTTTTCGTGGGTGCGACTACAGTAAAACCTGAGTCCCTAACTTCTGATTTAGTGCTCTTTCCTTTTGGACCTTAGTCAGAATCAAAGAAATTTGGGTTTTTCTAATATATTGTTTCTTTTTTGGTCATTTTGTTTTGGTGTATTTCATTAGAATCCATTACTTAGAAAGCAACCAATCTATAAATTCTGTAAAATCAGTTTGTTGTAATTACTACTTTTGAGTATAGATAGGGGGTGAAAAAGATAAAACTTGACCCAAATGGCATTTTAAAATTATATCTGTACAACATTTTATTATGCAGAAACAGTTAAGGATTAGCTTGATATCATCCAAACTTTTGAAATTAAGGCAAAGTGTTGGTAGTAGATATAAAGCAGACCTGTCTCCCCCACTACCTTTTTTTTTTTTAATGAAAAATGTTCTTTTCTTGAAATATAATTGACATGTATTAGTGTTAGGTATGCAAAATAATGATTTGATATATGTGTATATTATGAAATTATCACCACACTAAGTCTAATTAATATCCATCACCATATGTAATTACACTTTTTTTTTCTCGTGAGGAGAACTTTTAAGATTTACTCACGTAGCAACTTTTAAATATACGCTATAGTATTATTAACTTTAGTCACCATACTGTACATTACATCCAATGGTTTATTTATTTTATAACTGTAAGTTTGTACCATTTGATCACTTTCACCTATTTTGCCCACACTCTGCATCCTACTGCTGCCCTGCCCCTAGTAAGTACAATTTTGTTCTCTGTACCTATGAGTGTTTTTTGGTTTTGTTTTCTTTTCAGATTCCACATAAAGTGGGATCATAAGGTTTTGTCTTTATCTGTGTGAGTTATTTCACTTAGAATAATACCCTCAAGGTTCATTTGAGTTGTTATAAACAACAGGATTTCCTTTTTTTTTTAATGGCTGACTAGCATTCTATTATGTGTATGTGTGTATATACATATTCTTTCCTTTTTTAAAGATTTATTTATTTATTCATGAGAGACACACAGAGAGAGAGAGAGACAGAGACAGAGACACAGGCAGAGGGAGAAGCAGGTTCCCTGCAGGGAGCCGAATGCAGGACTCCATCCCAGATCCTGGGATCACGCCCTGAGCTGAAGGCAGATGCTCAACTGCTGAGCCACCCAGGTGTCCCATGTATATACATTTTCTTTATTCATTCTTCCATCCCTGGACCCTGAGGTAGTTTCCATGTCTTGTTTGTTTTAAATAATACTGTGATAACATGGGGATGCAGATATCTTTTTGGGTTAGTGTTTTCATTTCCTTTGGACACATATCCAGGAATGGAATTGCTAGATCATATGGTATTTGTATTTTAAATTTTTTAAGGAAACTCCATACTGGTGTTCATAGTGGTTCACCAATTTACATTGCCACCAATGATACGTGGGTTCCCTTTTCTCTACATATTTGCCAATACTTGTTATTTCTTGTCTTTTTTATAATATCTGTTCTAACAGGTATGAGGTGATCTTTCACTGTGATTTTGATTTGCATTTCCCCGATGATCAGTGATGTTGTGTATCTTTTCATGTGTCTGTTGGCCATCTGTAATGTCTTCTTTGGAAAAGTGTCTGTTCAAATCCTTTGCCCATTTTTAATTGGTCTATTGAGTTTTATGGGTTCTTTATGTATTTTTGATATTTACTTCTTATTAGATATGTGATTTACAAATATTACTGTATGTTATCTTTTTGTTACATTAATGTTTTCCTTTGCTGTGCAAAATCTTTTTTAGTTTGATGTACTCCATCCTGTTTATTTTTGCCTTTGTTGCCTTTGCTTTTGTGGTTAAATGCAAAACAAATCCTCACCAAAACTGATGTCAGGAAGTTTTATGTGCAAGTATTTAACTTATTTTGAATTAGTTTTTTTGTATGATATAAATAGGAGTCCAGTTTTATTCTTTTGCATGTGGCTGTCCAGTTTTCCTAACACCATTTATTGAAGAGATTATTCTTTCTCCATTATATATTCTGGCTCCTTTGTCATAAATTAATTCACCACATATGCATGGATTTATTTCTGGGCTCTCTCTTATGTTCTTTTGATTTTATGAATCTGTTTTTTATGCCAATACCACACTGCTTTAATCACTATAGCTTTTTAATATAGTTTCAAGTTAGGGAGTGTGGTATTGTCAGCTTTTTTCTTCTTTCTCAAGATTGCTTTGGGTATTCATAGTATTCCGTGGTGCCATACAAATTTTAGGATTATTTGTTCTGTTCATTCCTTTCTCATTGAAGATCTTCCTCAAACTAGATGCAGGGAGCCTCATGATTCCTGAGAGAGTTTTACTCATCTTCTCCCATTATGTTTTTTAGAATGATTATTATTTTTAACTAATTTTTAAATGTATAATATTTTTATATAAATTATATAACTAAATTTTAGTAACTGTAAATACATGTTTAAATCAAATATCAGTTAGTGTATATTATGAACAGAACCACAGAAAGACATATGTATGACTTACCTAGATATATGAAAGCATTAAAAAAAGGAAATTTGGGGCATTAGAAAGGGTTGTTTACTTTTAAATAGAACATGGTGATGTTACTAATTATTCTTTTTAGTAATATGTAGTTTGTTCACACAAAGGATAGTATGACTTGCCTATAATAATTAATATAATTTACTTGAAATGCCTTATTTAAGGTATGTGAATTAATTTTATTCTGAAGTTTAGATCATTATTAGGGTTGAGTCACTTTTTTTTTTTTTTTATCCTTCAGTTGCAGCAAAATCTAACTTCCATGTGTTTTGCTACTTATATATGTCTTTTGGGAGATTTTGAAAAACCAAAGTCCTCTTTCTCCTGTGGAAGTGTTAAAAATCCTAAGAAGCTTTCTTGAGATAAAGTTTGTCCCCTTTCAATTATTAAATGTGCTTTTCTCTTATCTGTGAATTTCACCTTCAGTTTACTGGCAACTGCTTTTTCGTGTCAGGATCATAGAATTATGATTAACTCCTTGCAATCTGGCTTTGGTCCCACCTCTGTACTGGAACTGCACTCTTGAAGGTCGCTGGTGACCACATTCTAGCCAATTGCAGAGTTTTTTTCCCCTCAATCTCCTTGACATGCTAATACCACATGACCTTGGCTTTTCAGTTACATGAACACTCTACTTCAGATTTTTACTCTGAGCTTTCTGCGGCCCATGCTTCTTCCTGTAATACCTGTCTTCTCTTTGTGGAGTGGGTTTTATCCTTGCCCTTTGCTGGGTATTTACTTACTGAGTTTTGAATCTTACAACTTTAGTTCTTCTTGCTTTTTGCATTTGTGTCGTAGCTAAATCATCATTTCTCATAACTCTCTCTTTGATGGATATTACTGGCAATTCTCAGAGCTCTATTGCGAAATCACCCAAGGAGATTAGGTGATTGCCTATCACCCAAACTCTAGTCCTGTATTTCCATCTGCTTTTAGGTTGATGCCCTTTTGCTTCAGAATAGACCTTTCTCAAATTATCTTCTTCAAACTCTTTTCTGCTTTGAATTTCTGGGTTCATTTTAAAAAAACATTCTCCTAATACCTTGACATTTTCTCATTTGGTGTTCCTTATCTCCTAATGTTTCTGATGTCCTTGAGTTTTTCTTGAAAATATTTCTTAAATTTGTCCCATTCTCTTCTCTCATTTCCCCCAAAGTACTATATAGTGTGTGCAACACTTTCAAATGCATTATTTTCTCTTTAAAATAACCAACACAATAAATTTGTGAAATACGAAGAGCAGAGAATACTATCCCAATTTGCAGATCAGGAAATGTATACTGAGGAAGTGACTTGTCTGAGGTATCAATGCTGATTAAGCGAAGAGCTATTTCTAAAGCCAAAGGGACAGGATTTTAAGTCTATACCTGCCCCCAAATCAAGTGACTGTTGTAATTTCCTATGATCCAGTCCTCTCCTTTAAATCACTTGACTTACAGTGCTAGATTAATGTTTGTAAACATTAATAATAAACAGTCATAGTGGCAGTTATTAGAGGTTGGTATAGTGTCTCAGTCATTGTGTAGGGTAATATTTAATCCTTAGAACTAGTGTGCAGGGTAGATATTGTGTTCCCCATTTTAGATATAAGTAAATTGAGGCTTATAGGAGTTAAGTAACTTGCTAATCATTATTGTGTGATGGGGTAGGGGTTGGGGTAGAGATTCCACCTCAGGCTCCCAAGCTCCAGCTCTTCTTTGTTATTTTTATAATCATGTTCTGCTGTTTATCAAATTATTTTTTTTAAGGTTTTATTTATTTATTCATGAGAGACACACAGAGAGAGAGAGAGGCAGAGACACAGGCAGAAGGAGAAGCAGGCTCCATGCGGGGAACCTGACGTGGGACTCAATCCCTGCTCTCCAGAGTCACTCCCGGGGCTGAAGGCGGCACTAAACTGTGAGCCACCCAGGCTGCCCTGTTTATCAAATTCTTGATGTTACTTTTCTTTCTTTTTCTTTTTTTATTTATTTTATTTATTTATTTTTATTTATTTTTATTTTTTAATTTTTTTAATTTTTATTTTTTTTTACTTTTCTTTCTAAGACCTTACTGTAGTTTCCTTTTACCTACTTAATCCCATTTATACCCCATTTATAGACCTTTGAGGACCCTCAATAATTTGTCATAAGTTTCTTTTCCATTATTTTCTCCAGTAACCCTACCTTTTGCTTTTAACCTTGTTTTCTACTCACACAGACTTTATCTAGTCTCACTTTCTCATTTTCTTAACTCATGCTATTTTCTCCATGTGTAGAATTATTTCACTTGAACCTCTTTATCTGCCTATAGCCAGATCTTTACCTTCTCTCATTCCCACATTTACTGAGCATTTAAGCATACGTGGTGCTATGATAGGAGTTGTTAATGTAAATGAATGCATGGGCACTTTTGGGGGAGGTGAACACATAAGGGGAGGAGTTAGACTGGATTTTCCACTCTGATGTGAGTGCACTGACCTAGGCCAGTGTATCCGGGTTGCCATGGCAGCACTAAGGAGGAAGTGATTAATTTTACCTGAGTGGTTGGGGAAGATGTGACAAAGAACTGACATTTGAGTTATAGCCTTAAAGGAGGGGGAAGAGGAGTTCTCCAGGTGGAGAAGGTGTGGGGGGAGGGCATTCTGGAAGGAAGACATATTGTATGAATAGAGGAAAGAAATAACAAATAACAAATATATATGCCATATATTGTAGTATGAATATGAAAGGCATTTGTTGCAGGGCTATGCAAAGTGCTGTGTTGCCAACAATTCTCAAGTGATTGGCCTTCTCTTTGTGGAGTCATTGCAGTCAGGGTCTGGTGTTTGAACTTATACTTTCAGACACTTGACATGTTGGGCGTACTGAGGGTCACATTAATCCTCTTTTTAGAAACTGATAACAAGGATCTCTCCTTCTATGTATATATATTTGCATGTTTGTCAATTTATTAATTTCCGGGGAGAAATACAAGTGTCAAACAGATTGGATTGCTTGATTTGGCAAATCAGTCTACTGTCTCCCTGTAGGCAGGCTTCTTGGGAAGCCAAGTTGTTATTATGGAGGTCAATTGATGATTGAGAAATACAGCTGTCAAGTCGACCCTGCATTTCTGACCAGTGCACTCTCTTCTGGCAAGATACATGGGAACCATGTGGTCAGAGACCACCTGTTGAGCATGGAAAGAGAACCCACAGGGATATTTGTTTGAAGAAGAACCTCTCAGCTGAGTTAGCTTGAGGCTGTCTTACCCAACGTAGGAAGAGCTTTGCCAAGGAAACCATATTATTCTAGTCAATGTAGCCAAGACTTCCTCTCCTGTGGCTTAGATTGATCTTGTGAACATTTGCCTGGGTGACTTCTCTGATTCCTTTGCTGACCAGTCCTCCCCTTTGCTTCACCTTCTGATTGATGTATTCTCCCTTTAGATATGTTGAGACATTCTGTCAAGTTATGAAGAAATCTTAAGAGCTGGAGAAGCAGAGGGATTCTTATCTCTCTGTTTTGACCCATTTTGCATATAAGTCGTATTCCCTTATGTTCAGTCACTTGGGACCAAAATCCAGGAGTGGGAAAGAGCCTCCTGAAGTCAAGATTATCAGATCTTTTGGTGGTGGGATGTTGGAGAGGAGCCTAGAAAGGAAAGTTAGGACCAGATTATTAAAGGTCTGGGATGCCATACGAAAGAACTTGAATTTCAAAGGACTCTCAATTCATTTATCTTCTCCTCTAAAAATTCTTTTTTCTCCTAATAGTATCTTGATTTCAGCTTTTAAATTTTTGTTACTATATGTATCAAACTGTTAATATCTTACTGTACAGCATATGATAATGGCTTTCCTTAAGAGATCTTATTCAGCCCCTTTATGTTTTGGAAGATAAACACTAGGTGATATTATCTACATTTTAAACATGAGGTGCCTCAGAGCTTAAAGTTCTGTTTCTGACAGACTCTTATCTTGCTTCATAGTTCAGGCTGTTTCCTCAACTTCCTCTTTTATCCTCCAGCCTATTTAGACAAGGTATTACTTTTTATATTATTATATAATGTTTCTTTTTTATATTATTATGTAATTTTTTAACATGGTGCTTATCCACACAAATAGCTCTCTTTTTAATTATCCTGTGTCTGTCTCTTTTCTGTCTAGGC